>NW_007261223.1:20196-20867 GCF_000164805.1 Carlito syrichta
TTTTTTTGAGTTGGAGTCTCACTCGGTCGCCCAGACTGGAGTGCAGTGGCCGCTCCCGGCCACCACAGCTTCGCCTGCTGGGCTCCAGCGATCCTTCCGCCTCAGCCTTCCAAGTGGCTGGAACTACAGGCATGCGCTACCACGCCCGGCTGATTTTTTGATTTATTGTAAAGATGAGGTCTTGCTGCCCAGGCGGGTCTCGAACCCACGGGTTCAGGCAATCCACTCACTTCAGCCTCCCAAAGGCATGGGATTAAAAATTTAAAAAATAATAATAATAAGTCAGACCAGAGCTTGCAATCGTTCATTGGTTCCTTCCATGGATTGGAAGCAGTTGCTAAACACACTACAAAAAGTTCATTGCCAGGTTCAGTATGAGGGGCATAGAAACCCCTGGTCTTAGCAGTGACATTGATTTGTGAAGCAGCTTTGGTTTTCCAAGTTCCCCAGCAGGAGCACGTCAGGGAGCTGAGCAGGTAATCCGTCCTCCGTTCTCCGAAAGAAGACAGAGCGCCAAAGGGGAGCGCTGTGCCGGTCGCATCTTGGAGGCAGGGAGCGTCCGGTAATGGTGTTTCCTCCAAGGAGGGTGACTCCGAAGTTGGCGTCGAGCTGCCGGCTGGCTGATGAATCCACGGGGGCAGCCAAGCGCGGCCTCACCCCCCCCCCGGGGG
>NW_007261223.1:20887-50504 GCF_000164805.1 Carlito syrichta
GCCGCCCTCGTGGAGTGGAGACGACCCAGGCTCTCGTCCGGCTTTCGGCGCGATTCCGACCTCCAGGGGGCTTGCGCGGCGCGGCCCGCCCGGGGAGCATCTTCCATCTTCTCGGGTGAGCCGGCGCCGGGGGTGCGGGGGGCGTGGGCCTTGCGAGTTGGGCGAGGCCCGCAGTGCTCAGCCCCCAGCCGATCTGAGCTCCTGTTGGCCACCGCTGCTTGTCTCTTTTCGCCTTCCCGCTTCAAAGACCCCCCAGAGAGCCTCTTGAGCCGGGGCGTCAGCTCTTCTGTAAGGTGGCTGTTGATCGCCTGGAGATGCTCTCCGGGGTCCGAGGGGAATGAATGTTGTGGAGGCCTCCCGCCCCGGACTCGCCATCCAAACTCGGTGAAAGGTTAGCTGGGGTCTCAGCTTTCCCTCTAGGGCAGTGGTGATCGTGCCACATCACGGCCACATCGATCGCACACCTGCTGCACGCCAGAGACGTTTCTGATTTCTTTCTCTGTGAATTTTAATTTCATGAATGCCATGAGCTGGCACGCTAAGACCTCAAACACCATGAAATGAAAGCCAGTTCGGAGCAGAAGTAGATGAGCAAGAAAGCTGATAGAAACTTACAAGACCTCATAAGCCTTTGGCGCTGCTGACTTTTTTAAAATCACAAGATCTACAAATCTGGAAGAACTTTATTTCTTACATTGGGTTGCAAACTGCAGGCTGAAAAACAGAGCTTCTGGCTGAGAACGAAAGCAGGCCCTCGGAGAGAGGAAGGGTGGGACAGAATATTTATGCTACAGAGGTTGGCTAAATATAGATATTTAACAAGAGGACCGAGGAGTATTCATGAAGATGGGTCATGTGTATGTGTGGTAAGCAGACACATGTTACATACGTCTCATGTTTGCTTTGGAGTGGAGGCCAATTTAAAATGCAATAAAAATAGGCACTATACATCACAAGGTGAAAATAGGACACCAAGGTGCTATGTGTGCAGTCTCCATAAATCAGCCAGAACCAGGCCATGGTCAGTGGTCATTTTTCAAGAAGGAATGCTTTGTAAACTGGTCAGTTGTCATGCTGAAATCACAAAAAGAGAGGGGAGTCTGGCCTCGGTGTCAGAGAGTTGGTTGAAATCAGTGGAGTCTTGCATTCTTTGTTTTCCATGGCTGGTTTTTGTTTAACTCAGGTATAAACGGTCTGGTGACAGTTCATGGGAAAGGGGATATCCTGAGGCATGACTGACATCCCTGCCCTTCATGGCTAGGAAACTTAGTTTTTAAAGTCTCCTACAGGCTCCTTGGCCAAGAGACATCTGTTCCGTGGGTTGAGGGGCTTAGGATTGTATTTTTATTCCACAGCTCAGATGTAGCATGTGTCTTCCCATCAGTCAAAGCATGTCAAGGTCAGATCCAATATCCATGAGCTAGAGAGAGATAATCCTCCCATGAAGTGAAGGCAGCTGCTGCAAGTCACAAAACAATATGGAAAGGTGTAGAGAAAACAGGGAAAGAGAAAAAAAATAATTGGGGATAATAATTCAATTGACACAGCCGCTTCTCTAAACCATCGCCTACCAGCAAGCCCTTGGAGAAGACTGCTAGCCACAACCACTGGCAATTTTATGAATTTAAGATGCACAGTCAATCCAACTTGGAGACTCAGCCATTATTCTGGGGCACTCTAAAAATTCTCACTTGATGTACATCCTCTTGCACTAGTTTAAACAAAATGAAGGGGACATTATCTCTCACTCGTAAGTGGGCTCTTAACATTTACCACCATACTGTAAGAAAGGGATTGGCAGTAGCAGGACTGCCAGGAACGGGGGAAGCGAGGGCAGGGGACATAACATCGATAAGGTACCTGATCTCAAATCAAGTGAAGTGGGGACCAAAGGAAGGCCCAAAGTTTAGCTGTCTGATGACCACTTGTATACCTAAGTCTGAATTGTACCCCACGTCTTTAAAATTAAAAAATCCTTAAAAAATTAAATAAATGCAGGCATGTTTCACAGGCAGGCCTGAGAAAACAATTGGAAACAGGAGAACAAGAACCATCTGAATTTTTTTTTTAATTTGTAATTTCGAAGATGTGGGGTATAGTTCAGGGTTAGGTATACAGATGTTCATTATGAAGGTACCCTTGTTGGTGAGGTGTGCCCCCCCTCCCCTGGCAGTTTCCCACTTCTGCCAATCCCGCCGCACCGCTCCCCCTGTCCCTAGCAGTTTCTAACTACTGCCGATCCTTTTCTTACAGTATTACAATCATTGTTCAAGGTCCGCTTATGAGTGAGAACATGTGTTACTCAGTTCTTTGTTTCTGTGATAGATCACTTGGTATTAGCGACTCTAAGTCCATCCAAGTTGCTGTGAAGTCCATAATTTTGTACTTCTTTATGACTGCATAATATTCCATCGTGTATATGTACCACATTTGTTTTGTGAGTTGGAGTCTTACTCTGTTGCTCAGGCTGGAGTGCAGTGGCACGCTCACAGCAACCCCAGTGTCAACCTGCTGGGTTCAGGCGATCCTTCTGCCTCAATCTTCCAAGTAGCCAGAACTACAGGTGCGCACCCACCATGCCCAGCTAATTTTTTAATTTATTGTAGAGATGCAGTCTCACCAAGTTTCCCAGGGTGTTCTTGAACATGTGGGCTTAGGCAATCCCCTCACCTCGGCCTCCCAAAGTGCTGGGATTACAGGCTTGAGCCACCGTGTGCAGCCTGTACCACATTTTAAAAATCCAGTTCTCTTCAGATGAATGAACCATCTGAATTTTTAGGGTGTTCTCTCCTCCGTCTCCTTAGTCTGGATGTTTTCTTCACTCTTTTTTCCAAAAGGTGGAACATGGCAGTACTACCACTTCCTGTCCAAGAAACAAGCCCAGAATGGGACTATATTGTCTTACTGCTAAGGAAAGTTTTCTGAGAAGGGAATTATTATCAGTTCAATTACCATTGATTGTCCACCTCTTTTCTAATGCCAGACTGGGAGACATTCTTGAGAAGAGTAAACCCAGCGGTCAGAAACCCAAACCTGGGTGACTCTGTGGGCTTGAGGAAGCAGGTAATTCCCAGAAAAGGTGAAAATAATCGGAGTGGGGGTGACTACATCAAAATATATCTTCCCAGTCTCATTTAAAGGACATGATAGAAGAGTAAAATCTGAGAAGAAGCTCTTGGCTTGCCAGGAAGTTATCACTCTTTAGCAGAGACCAATATCAGTGGGTCAACGCAATACGCTTTTTTTCGAGGAATTGCAGAGTAATGGAAAATCAGAGGCTGCCATTTAAAATGCCTTAACTCAACAAATAATTACTATTTACTTTTTTTCTATATTTTTCTACAGAAAAGGAGTCCACTCATCCTCTATAATTTTTATGCCATATCTTGTTAAAAATGCCAAGAAGATTTATCCTAAGAGAGGACACCAAAGCACTGGGGGTAAGGACTAAATTCTACCTGGATTAACAAATGACTCGTGCAGCTTCTTTCTAATACAAAAGGGAGGAGACATTAGCCACATTTGCAGTGAACTCCCAAAGAAAGGTAAACTGATGAAAGTGCTCTGAGGTGATGATAATCAGTCTAGCGCTAATTGGACACAAATTATGGATCCGAAAACTATTTCTGAAGAGTCTGACATCATCATGACCTACCCAGGATTCTAGCAAACACACTCTGAGATGGCTGATTGTAGGAGAATTCCATTGTCTGCCTTTATTTGTAAACCGGTTGAACCAATGTTTATAGACCATAAATAAAGTGGTAGGTAATGGGCCCCAAACTGGAAAAGTCTATAGACCCCGGAGTATTGTACTGTTATCACACCCTGCCTACACTCAGCTCCGGGGCGTTGTATTTTGCACGAATGATCTCCTCTGCCTTGGGATGCTATGCCCTGTTATATTAGCCACCAATACTTGTGGGACTTTGAATCCCATTTGCATTTAAGTCAGGAACATTAAGGCCTACACCAGGAAAACTCCCAATCTGTCCAGTCTCCACTTATCTCCCACTGTTTGGGATTCAGTTGACTTCGGACCCAGAAAGGATCTGAAACTAAAGATCATGATAGTGGGGAGGCCATTCAACTCCAGCCTAAATTGCCATTTCCTATTTGTCATATCAAGGCAGAAGTCACCAGTAAATTCCCAACATACCCAGACTATAATGATCTCCTACTGTTTGGGACCCACCTGGTACATTATCAGAATGCAGAATACCTCTACATGCAGTACAGCCCCATATATAGGAAGGACGGGAGCTGGTGGTTTCTCTACCTTATACTCAATCCCTATATATTGTTATATATCCTGGTATATATCCTATTAGTTCTGTCTTTCTGGAGAACTCTGATTGATACAGGATTTTATATTAGTTTCTCCTGTTGAACACATCTGAGTCCATAATGAACTCAGAGTAAGTCAGTGGATTTTTTTTTTGAGTTGGAGTCTCACTCTGTCGCCCAGGCTGGAGTACAGTGGCATGCTCATGGCCACCCCAGCATCGACCTGCTGGACTCAGGCAATCCTTCCGCCTCAGCCTTCCAAGTAGCTGGAACTACAAGCACGCACAACCACACACGGCTAATTTTTTAATTTATCACAGGGATGAGGTCTTACCAAGTTGTCTAGGCTGATCTTGAACCCATGGGCTCAGGCAATCCTCTTACCTCGGCCTCCCAACATGCTGGGACTATAGGTGTGAGCCACCATGTCTGACCAAGTCAGTGGGTTTTTAAGGCCCAGAAAGGATCTGAAACTGCATATCATGGTAATGTGCAAGTCATTCAACCCCATCTCAAATTTCCATCCCCCATCTGTCCTATCGAGGCAAAAGTCATCAATAAATGTATGGTTTTGTGTTGCCTTAAGGTCAGCGTAATCTTCAAGGGTGATGAGTATCTCCATTCGGTAGCCACTTCTTGGCTTTCTGTAATGGTTAATTTTGTATGTCAATTTGGCTGAGTCACAGGGTGCCAGATATTGGGTCAAATAGTATTCTGATTGTTTCCATGCGTATGTTTATGGATACAATTAATATTTAAATCAGTATACTTTGTGTAAAGCAAATTGCCCTCCATAAAGTGAATGGGCCTTATTCAATAAGTTGAAAGCTTGAACAGAACAAAAGGCTAACTTCGCTACCCCTTTTCAAGTGAGCAGAATTCTCCCACAGTTTTCAGAGTTCATGTGAATCATCAGCTTTTTATGTTTTCACCATGTCGGCATTGAACTGAAACTGCCCCATTGGCCATCCGCTCTCCTGGGTCTCCACCCTGCTGGCCCACACTGCAGAGTTTAAGTTTGCCTGCCTTCACAATTGTACGAGCAATTCCTCATAATACATTATATAGAGAGATTATTATGTATGATAATATATAGATAATTTATAATATGCATATAATTGATTATATTCATCCTATTGATTCTGTTTCTCTGGAAAACCCTGGATAATTCAGATTTTCATATCAGGAGTTTTAGAGGAAAATCGTTCTAAGCGTGGTAAGTTTTATGACTTGATTGTGGGGTTTCTGGAATTGGCCTTCTGATCAGAATTTCAAAGACTGATGATTATATTTCAGTAGTAAGGAGAACACTGAGAGTCTTTAGCATGATCTGACAATCAACATCACATACTCCTAGTCAAAGTGAGGAATACTATGGTGAAAAAGACTAAGTGGAAGCCAATAGGACTGCCTCTACCTAAAATAATAATAAGCTAAAAGCAATACTACATTCAGGAGATTATGCCACCATCACGGACTTGAAATATGTAGGGATGGTGACTTCCACTTTATTCAACTTGCATATTTGGCTTGTGAAGAAGACATAAGGATCTTGGAAAATGACAGTGGGTTACTGTAAGCTTAATGGTGATTCTGATTGCAACTGCACATGTAGTTTAATCACTTGAGAAATTAACAAATCCCCTGTTACCGGGTATGCAGCTATTGAGCTAGAAAGACTTTGTCTTATCCCTACTAATAAAGACCACCAGAAGCCTTTTGCTGTCAGCTGGCAGGATACACCTTTACTGCCCTACCTCAGGGGCATATAAACTCCCCAGCCCGATGTCATAATTTAGTTTGCAAGGGATCTTGATCACTTTTCTCCTCCACAAGATATCACACTGGTCCGTTACATTGATGACATTATGCTGATTGGACCTAGTGAGCAAGACATAGCAACTACTCTAGACTTTATTAGCAAAACATGTGCCAAGGGATAGACAATAAATCCAACAAATTTTAAATGTCTTCTACCTCGGTAAAAGAAAAATTTTTTTTGAGTTGGGGTCTCACTCTGTCGCCCAGGCTGGGGTGCAGTGGCATGCTCATGGCCACTACAGCCTCAACCTGCTGGGCTCAGGCGATCCTTCTACCTCAGCCTTCCAAGTAGCTGGAACTACCTTGGTAAAATTTCTAAAGCTCCGGTGGTATGGAGCATATCAAACCATCTTTTCTAAGGTAAGGGATAAGTTGTTACGTCTCACCTCTTTTACATTCAAAAAAGAAGCACAACACCAAGTGGACCTCTTTGAATTTTGGAGGCAACACATTCTTCATTGGGGTATGTTACTCCAGCGCATTTACCAAGTGGCCCCCAAAAGCTGTTAGTGGAGTTCAGAACAATAGAAGGTTCTGCAGTAGGTACAGCTGTAAAGCAAGCCACTCTGTCCTTGAACCACATGAAACAACACATTCAATGGTGGCAGACAGAGGTGTTTTTGGAGCCTCTGGCAGACATGTATAGGTAAAGACTTAGGATTTTGGAGGAAAAAGCCTTGCCATCCTCTACAGATAACTAATCCCTTTTGAGAAATAGCCCTTGACCTGCTACTGAGCCTGAATATTGAGACGGAATGTTTAACCTTGGGCCACCAAATTACCACAAAACCTTAGCTGCTCATCATGAACTGAGTGTTACCTGACCCATAAACCCATAAATGTGGGCATGTATAGCAAAACTTCATCATCAAATGATTATTGTATGTACATGACCAGACCTGAACAAGTTAAATGAAAAAGCGTCCCAAATGCCCATGGTTCCTACTCCTGCTACATTGCCTTCCCTCTCCCAGCCTGCACCTAAGGCCTCACAGGGAGTACCTATGATCATTTAGGAGAAGAAGAGAAAGCTCAGGTCTGGTTTGAAGTTGGTTCTGCACAATATTCAGGCACAACTCAAATTTAGACATCTGTAACACTACAGCCCTTCTCTGGGACATCCCTGAAAAACAGCAGAAAAATTCTCCTGATGAGCAGAACACCAAGCAGCATGTATGGTTGTTCATTGTGCTTAGAAGGAGAAATGACCAAGTATGCAACTGTACAGTGATTCATGGATTGTGACCAATGGTTTGGCTGAAATTTCAAGGACTTGGAAGGAACAAGATTGGAAACTAGGAACATGGAAGTCAGAAGAAGAGGTATGTGGATAGACTTCTGAACAGGCAAAAACAAACAAACAAATGTATTATTTGTGCCCCACCAGAATGCCCACCAAAGAGCAACCTCAGCAGAGGAGAATTTCAATAATCAAGCAAATAGGATGACCCATTCTGTGGATACCAGTCAGCCTCTTTTCCAAAGATACTCCTGGCATCACCCAAAGTGGCCATGATGACAGTGGCAGAAATGGAGGTGATGCGTGAGTTCAGCAACATGGACTTCCACTCACCAAGGTCAGCCTAACTACAGTCACTGATAAGTATTCAATTCTCCAGTAGCAGCGATCAACTCTGAGTTCCTGATATGGCACCATTCCCTGGGGACAATGAGCCACCTACCTGGTGGCAGGTTGATTACATTGGACCATTTCCAGCACAGAATTGGTGGTGTTTTGTTTTTACTAGACTGAAAACTTATGCTGAAGAGGGATTTGCCTTCCCTGCATGCAATGCTTCTGTGAAAACTGCTATCCACGAGCATTTAGAATGCCATATCCATTGCCATGGTCTTCTGCACAGCATTGTTTCTGATTAAGAAACTTGCTTCAGAGAAAATAAGTGAAGCAATGAGCCCACTCTCATGTTATTTGCTGGTCTTACCGTGTTCCCCATCATCCTGAAGCAGCCAATTTGATAGAATGGTGGGATGGACTTTTGAAGATTCAATCACAGCACCAACTAGGTGGCAATACCCTGCAAGGTTGGGGCAAAGTTCTCTAGAAGGCAGTTTTTCCCACAGCCAGGATTCACAAGTCCAGGAATTAAGGGGTGGAAATGGAAGTGGCACCATTCACCATTACTCCCCTAGTAACCTACTAGCAAAAATTCTGCTTCTTGTCCAGCAACCTTGGAATACTCTGCTCATTAGACGTCTTCATTCCAAAGGAAGAAATACTTTTACCAGGAGACCTAACAATGACTCTATTGAACTAGAAGTTAGGACTGCTGCCTGGTCATTTCTGGCTTCTTATATCACTGAATCAGTTGACCAAGAAGAGAGTTCTGTGAAATGTGATGATTGATTCTGACTACCATTGGCAAATTTGACCTGTTACTCCAAAATGGAGTTAAGGAAGTGTATACCAGGAATGTTGGACAATCCCTTAGGGTGTCTCTTAGTAATTAACATGTCCTGTGTTTAGTCAACGGAAAACTCCAACCCCAGTTAGGTCAGACTCTTCAGGAATGAAGGTTTAGATCAACCCACCAAGTAAAGAATCCCAGCCTCCTACAGTGATTGCTGAAGAAAGGAGGAATATGGGATGAGTAATGGAAGAAAATAATTATAAATCCCAGTTACAACCATGTGGCCAGTTACAGAATGAGGACTGCAATTATCATGAGTATTTTGTCTTTATTTCGTAATGAATATGTTTGTGTGTATATGTGTATGTATCACATATTTTTGTTTTTCTTCCCTCTCTTACCCCTTACCATGTAACATAAGATATACTGACTTTACATTATAGTATTTAAGTTCTGGGATACCAAGCAGAAGAGTAAATATCATTCAAGAGTTTTGTGTCCTTATCTGGAAAAGGGTTAGTGCATTTTTGGTTGTGTGCATAATCGTTGTTAGGCAGAATTATGTCTTTATTTGAAGATGAAGTATGGTTTGAGGAGATGTGTGAGTGCTAAGTGGACAGCAGGAGACTTGTGGACTCGTAATGGCAAATTTTATGTGTCAACTTACCTTGTTCAAAAAGTGCCTAGATATGTGGTCAGACATTACTCTGGGTGTTCCTGCAAAGATGCTTGTGGATGAGATTAGCATTTATGTCATTAGACCCTTGAGTGAAGCTGATTACCCTTCATATGTGTGTAGACTGCATCCAATTAGTCGAAGGCCCAACTAAAACAAAAGGCTGACCTCTTCTCCTCCCTCTTCCTCATTCCTCCCCCCATGGCGCAAGAGGAATGTTCCAGAAAACTGCCTTCAGACTCCATCTGCACTATCAGCTCTCCTGGATCTTCAGCCTGCAGCTCACAGTGCTGACTTTGGACTTGCCATCTTTCATTACATATCTCTGGGGAACCCTGACTAATCTAATTCTCCATAGTCTTAACACCAGAACAGAAATCTGTATGTTTCCTGTTAAATCCACCTAAATGGATCTGAGAAGGAATGGGCATCACGGAGTGAGCAGTTGCCAGACAAGTGGTGTCGGGTTCTAATCTCTAATCCAGCTCTTGTGATGTTTGCAGTTGCCCTAGTCACCGGTGTGTATCAGTGGCTCTACTCCATCTGGGGAATAAAGCCCAGGTCCAAGCAGGTCCCAGAGAGCAACTTCAAAATCGGGGACCACTCAAGCTCCTTCCTGCGTGCCTTTTTGAATGAGGCCTAGGCCTGTGGTCCAGACTGGTTACGAATGTCAGCACCAGTTGCGGGAGGGGCAGAGCAAAGGGAAATGGAAGTCCAAGTCCCAGACAAGGGAGCATGAGAGAAGCAGGGCAAGCTCAAAAGTGCCTACTTAAGATTCATGGTGAAGAACAAGGGCTGCATCTGTTGGCTGGAGCTTGCCTCAGAGAACCAACCATGGGAGGGAGAGGAGTCTTAAGGCCCTGGAGAGCCTCAGAGCCAATAACTTTCATTTGAGTTGTGTATCCCAAACCCAACAGACAAATAGTCTCCTGCTTTTTACTTAGCTAGAACCAATTAGAAAATTAAATATTAATTATCTCTGAAGGCCGCCATGGCACAAACAAATACTCCCTATCAATACATAAGGAGATCCTACCACCCAACCATGGCCGCCATGTCTCTATTCACCTTAGTTCCTCCCTGACACCTAATTCTTTCAATACTGCTTCAGAAGTATTCAGAAGTACCAGGGTAAACGACATTCTCATGCCCTCTCACTCACCCAAATTGTAATCATCTGTGACAGACTTGACTTGAGTAATAATGTGAACTCTCTCTTCTCACGGGCTCTGCAAGTAATAATTGGCTTGATTCACAGTGCACTGGGACTTCTGTGGTTGAAACACTTTGTCCAAGAAGAGAAATTTGAAGATATTGGTCCCATCCCCCTACCTCTTATAGCAATATACTCATTAGTGTCAGTATATTTTGTGAGTAAACCATGGCATTATTTAATTTAATACATTAATTTTTACCGAATCAAGTAAATTATTCAGGTGGTTAAGCAATGAGCTGAAGACCCAATTTTTGACTTAGAAGGAGTTCACTTTTGTGTGAAAACAGACTTAGAAAAAGTCTTTCTGTGTTGCGTGTTTTGGTAAGTTTCTTGAGAGAATGGAGAGTATATGTGGAAAAGATATGAAAGAAGTATGCTTGAAGAAAAAGAGAGGGGCTGATTGGATAATTAAAAGGCTTATCTTTTGTAGAGTGAAAATCCAAAGGTCTTGGCTTACCATCTGGAGCTTATAGATGCCATTTTTAAAGAGGTTGTATAACAAAAGAGAAAAAAAGTGACCAGGGGACCCAAAAGGAATCTCAGTAAATTAAACAGAGATTTCTAAAGTGAATGTTTTGAGTAAGGATATTATAGTAACCTCGTGGTCATATTGCATGGACATGTCCAATTGCAAATCAATACACTCAGAGAAGCCCAAAGCCATGACTTCCTGCAAGTTATTTTTAGTACATGATTACATTCAGGAGTATTTTTACTCATAAGTAATGTGGCCTAGTCACACAACCGACTTTCCAACTGTATCAAGTTTTCACTGAACAGAAGTTGAAAGTTAACCCAAGGTTAAATTTCCCCCAGAGGAGAAAGCGTTTCATTACCTCCTTGCCCACCATTTTGCACTCTTCAGACAAACACAAGCCTTAAAGGGAGAGAAGATTTAGTAAAACACAGTGCCTGTGCTTTGTGAAAAGGTCCCTGAAACATAAAAGAAGTCATTTCACCCTGAGAAAGGCCTGGTGATCACTGCTCTGGCTGAAAGACATTATTTCCTCAAAGGTTTTCCCATAGTGGGAGTCCTCAAGAGGAAGGTATTATCAACTGAGAACTTTCTGGAGGCTGTATGTAACAAAGAAAAATTATTTAAACCTAAAGAATACAATGAATCACCTATGACAAGACATCCGAAAGCATTCCAAGGCCAAGTTGTGGAAGAGGAACTTACAACAGCTATTAGCCACAAATAATAGTTATTTCATTTTGTATCTATTGTGTATCAGGTACCTTCCACAGGCACTTTAAGTTCGTTTTACCTAACTGCCATAACAAGCCCATGAGATAGCTACCCTGGACCCCCATTTTACAAATGGAGGAACTAAGTCTTAGAGAACTCAAGTAACTCTTCCACTGTGACAGAGCAATAGTGTCAGGTTAAAATATCAAGCTTCCATGATGAGATTTCATTTTCTTGAACTGAAGACGTCCCAATCCCTTTCTAAGCATATTTAAATAATCTTTTTTTATCACTGCAGGCTAACACAGGTCTAAGATATAACATGGGGTAAAATTTAATTCGTGATATACCATAAACAATATCTTTCAACTCATGCCACCAGGTGATAATAGCACTTAAGACATATATATGTTTGTGGAAGGCAAACTCAATCCTCAAAGCAAATGCGTTCTGAAACTATTTTCCATTGACGAAATTTTTTTTTTATAACATTATGGAAGGAGTGTGGTTCTTGCAAGTAAGAGCCACCACACCGTCCACTAGGGGTTATTTCCTAATAATTCAGGTCATGGGATCAATAAATGACAATCAAAGCCAGAGATTTGCCTGTGACTTCTCTCTCATAAAGTCACTGTGAGATCATTAAGTCTCATCACCTATGCAAAGGTCTCATTAATGACCAGAGACTAAAAATCTTTTCATCCCTGTGACAGAGAATTAGTGAATTCGTTTCTTAGCGATTCTGCTAGTGGATCCTACAGATCGGAAATGGGTTTTTTCATGTTAAAACCGCTTTCTTCAGAGAATTCAGTGCTTCTGTATCTATCAGGAATGCCATTGGCATTATGAGAAGAACTTGTTGAGGGGATCATCGTAAGGCATGGGTGTTTATTAATGTCTGTTTCTATCCCCAGTTCACCAAGTCAGGATACAATAGTATTATACAGAACCCTGCTACAAAGTGTAAGGTCTGTCAGAAAGTTGTGAGAGACTCCTAAGATAAAAATGTCACCTGGCACAAACAGGGAAGGAGAAATTATTGCTCCTGAGCCAACTTTTGGAGGGGAAAAAAACATAAAAAATAAAAAGATAGCCAGGCTTGGTGGCTCAGCCTGTAATCCCACGCCTTTGGGAGGCTGAGGTGAGTGGATTGCCTGAGCCCGCGGGTTCGAGACCCGCCTGGGCAGTGAGACCTCATCTCTACAATAAATCAAAAAATCAGCCGGGCGTGGTAGCGCATGCCTGTAATTCTGGCTACTTGGAAGGCTGTGGCGGAAGGATCGCCGGAGCCCAGCAGGCCGAGGCTGCGGTGGCCGGGAACGGCCACTGCACTCCAGTCTGGGCGACAGAGTGAGACTCCAACTCAAAAATAAAAAATAAAAAGAAAGAAAAAGTTTCCCTTGGCCAGCCACAATGTCCCAGCACTTTGGGAGGCCAAAGTGGTGGAATTCCTTGAACCCAGGAGTGCAAGACCAGCCAGGGCAACATAGCGAGACCTTGTCTCTATAAAAATTTAAAAAATAAGGCTGGCATGATGGCGTGCGCTTGTAGCCCCAGCTACTCAGGAGGCTGAGGTAGAAGGATCGCCTGAGTTCAGGAGTTTGAGGTTGCAGTAAACCATGATCGTGCCACCATACTCCAGCCTGGGCAACAGAGTGAAACCTTAACTTTTTATAAAAAGTTTTCCAAATGTTTGGATGAAAAAAATAATTTGTATAAGGTTGTGCCCCAGTGCATCTTTTGTGCAGGTGTGCTGGAGGACACAGTGTAAGCAGTAAGACTGTATGGCCACAGGTATGGGCGGAGGCTCAAACCTGTAATCCCAGCACTTTGAGAAGCTGAGGTGAGAGGATTGCCTGGGCAACTTGGCAAGACCTCGCCTCTACAATAAATCAAAAAATTAGCCAGGCTTGGTGTCATGTGCCTGTTGTCCCAGCTACGTGGGAGGCTGAGACGCAAGGATCGCCTGAGCCCAGCAGGTTGAAGCTGTGGTGTTTGTGAGTGTTCTACTGCACTCCAGCCTGGGTGGCAGAGTGAGATACCAACGATAGATAGATAGGTAGATAGGTAGATAGATAGATAGATAGATAGATAGATAGATAATAAATAAATAAATATTTTTAAAGATATGAGCGTTTCCATGGAATATATCATTTCAAGCTCTCTAACGGGCTGTATACAACCAAACAAAACTCTGACCTGGGGAACAAAGCATTAGGAAGGGAGAAAGCACAGTTAGAGTAAGCTTAAAGCAGCAGTGTTTAGTTAAGGAAGGGGATTCTGCCCTCAGCAAACCCAGAGCTAGGGAGTGTCATTAGAATGCAAACCAGAGGCAACACATCCAACAGAGGATGATCTTCTTCTTTTAGAACCCCCCTCCCACACCCCCCCCCCCACCCCCCCCCCACTCCCACAGTATACTCTTATGGTTAAGGTCACAGCTCTGGAGGCAGATGGCCTGAACTCTAACTTTGTCTGTCCTACTGCTGCCTATGCAGCCTTAAACAAATTACTCTGTGCGTCCGAGGATTGTTGTGAGGATTAAATTAGTAAGTAAGCTTAAAGAACGGTACTGGGCATACAGGCAGGACTCGGCTTATGAAAACCTGCTAAGAATAGTGTGTGTCTAAAAACGTATGCATTTATTTATATGTTAACCTGGAAAAATCTTTAGCTACCTGGGTAAGTTTTTATCATCTTAATTGATTCTTTTCTTAATGTACAGTTCAATGGTTTTTTATCATATTCACTGGCATAAGCAATTATATCTACAGTCCATCTTAAAACATTTATTGCCTCAACAAACAAACCTGTACCCCTTGGGTATCACCCCCAGCTTCAGCCCCTCATTCTCCCCAACCCTAGGTAACCATTAATCTACTTTTTATCTCTATAGATTTGCCTATTCCAGACATTTCATTAAAAATGAATCATATAATATGTAGTAATTGTTTGTGATTGGCTTCTTTCACTTAACATAATGTTTAAGCCGAGGCAGTGGCTCACACCAGTAATCCGAGCGTTTCGGGAGGCCGAGACCAGGAGAATTCCTTGATCCCGGGAGTTCAAGACCAACCTGGGCAACATATCGAGGCCCCACCACATATATATACTTGTAAATATCTGGTTTTCCAAGCATATATTTAATTTAGCCAGGCTTGGTGGCACACATGTCCCAGCTACTCAGGAGGCTGAAGAGGGCGGATCTCTCGAGTCCATGAGTTGGGCCTGCGGTGCACTGTGATCGTGCCACTGCACCCCAGTCTGCGTGAGAGTGAGACTCTGACTCAAAGTAATAATAATAATATTTTAAAAGTACATCCATGTTGTAGCATGGGGTTGGAGGCTGTGGTGAGCCATGATTGCACCACTGCACTCCAGTCTGGATGACGGAGACAGCAGCTCAAAACAAAACAAAACAAAAAACCATAATGTTTTAAAAGCACATACATGTTATAGCACACATCAGTACTTTGTTCTTTTATGGGTAAATAATATTTCATTATATAGATATATCACATTTTGTTTATGCATTCATCAGTTGATGAACACGAGTTAATTTCACCTTTATACGATTATGGATGATGAATAATTATGAATAATGTTGCTATAAACATTTGTGTACAATTTTTTTTGCTTGAACATATGTTTTCAATGCTTTGAGATACATAACTAGAAGTAAAATTGCTCTATTTATCCATCAGAGAAAATGCCAGACTACTTTCCAAAGTGACTACACCATTTTACGTTTCCACCAGCAGTATATGAGCATTCCTGCTTCTCCATATCATCACCAACACTTAATATCTGATTGATTGCAGCCATCCCAGGAAATTTGAAGTGGTATTTGATTGCGGTATAGGTCTGCATATCCCGATGATTAGTGACAGCAAACATTTTTGTTTGTTTGTTTTATATAGTTTCTTTTTTAAATGTTTTATTTTAAAGATGTGGGGTACAATTCAGGGTTACGTATACAAATGTTCATTATGCAGGTACCCTTCTTGATGAGGTATGCCTCCCCCTCCCCTAGCAGTTTTCCACTGCTGCCAATCCCTTTCTTGGCTCTTTGTTTCTGTGATAGATCACTCAGTATTATAGCCTCTAAGTCTATCCAAGTTGCTGTGAAATTCATAATTTTGTCCTTCTTTATATATTCCATCGTGTATATGTGCTACATTTTTTTTATCCAGTCCTCTTTCGATGGGCAGCACCGTTGGTTCCATGTTTTTGCTATTGTAAATAATGTTGCAATAAACATGCATATGTGGGTATCTTTTTCCATAGAGTTATTTGAGTTCCTCCAGGTATATTCCCTTTAGGAGGATTGAGGGTTGTATGGGAGGTTGATTTTTAGATCTTTTAGGAATCGCCACACTGTTTTCCATAGAGATTGTACTAGTTTGCACTCCCACCAACAGTGTAGAAGTGTTCCCTTTTTGCTGCATCCTCTCCAGCACCTGTTGTTTTTTGAGTTATTGATGATGGCCATCCTGACTGGAGTTAGGTGGTATCTCAGTGTGGTTTTAATGTGCATTTCTTTGATGATTAGTGAGTCTGATCCTTTTTTCATGTGTCTGTTGGCTGCTCGTATGTCTTCTTTTGAGAAGTGTCTATTCATATCTTTTACCCACTTTGTAATGGGACTGAAAAACATCTTTTCAAAGGCTTATTGTCCATTTGTGCATTTTCTTTGGAGAAATGTCTATTCAAGTTTGTTGTCCATTTTTAACTGGGTTATTTGCCTTTTATTATTGAATTGTCAGAGTTTTTACATCCTTATCAGACATATGATTTGCAAATATGTTCCCATTCTGTGGATTGTATTGTCACATTCTTGATAGTTTCCTTTGAAACACAGAAGTTTTTAATTTTGAGGAGGTCCAACTTATTTATTTTTCTTTTGTTGTTTGTGTTTCTGGTGTCATATTTAAAAGTCCATTTCAAAAACTGAGGACATTAAGATTTATGCTTGTCTTCTTACAGACATTTTATAGTTTCAGCACTTATAACTAAATATTTGATCCATGCTGAACTAATATTTGTGAATGATGTGATGTATGTAAAGGTTCGATTTCATCCTTTTGCATGTGAATATCTGGTTTTCCAAGCATCATTTGTTGAAAAGACTATTCTTTTCCCCCATTAAGTTGTATTGGCACCCTCGCAGGTTTATTTCTCGACTTTGAATTCTATTACTGATCTTTATATAAACACCACAATGTCTTGATTACTGCTGCTTTGTAGTAAGTTTTGAAATCAAGAAGTGCAAGTCCTTCAACTTTATTATTTTGTAAGATTGTGTTGGCTATTCAGGGTTCTTACAATACCATATAAATTTATGATCAGTTTGTCAATTTCTGCAAGGAAAGCAAGCTGGGGTTTTGCATCAAATCTGTAGATCATTTTGTGGAGTATTTCCCTTACCAATATTAAGTCTTCACATCTATGAACATGGATGTTTTATTTACACTTGTCTTTTGCCAATGCTTCCTGAGCTTTCAAAGTAAGTTTTACAACTTTTTCTTCTCAAATTTATTCTTAAATACCTTTTTGTTTTTGATATTATAAATAGGATTGCTTCCTTAATTTTATTTTTGTATGGTTCATCACAAGTATATAAAAATACAATTGATTTTTGTGTATTGATCTTATATCTGGTAATCTTGCTAAACTCATTTATTATTTCTAATAGTTTTTAGTGGATTCTTTAGGATAGTTCATACACAAAAACATGCAATTTGTAAATAGATATAGTTTTACTTCTTCCTTGACAAATCTAAATGCTTTTTTGTGAGAGTTTTTTTTTTAATGGCTTAACTATTCTGCCTAGAACCTCTAATACAATGTTGAATAGAAGTTATGAGAGCATGTATTGCTGACTTGTCCTCATCTTGCAGGGAAAGCATTCAGTCTTTCATCAATAGCTATGTTAAGTATGGGTTTTTTGTTTTGTTTTTTTTTTTTGAGTTGGAGTCTCACTCTGTCACCCAGACTGGAGTGCAGTGGCCGCTCCCGGCCACCGCAGCCTCGACCTGCTGGGCTCCGGCGATCCTTCCGCCTCAGCCTTCCAAGTAGCTAGAATTACAGGGGCGCGCTACCACACCCGGCTAATTTTTTATTTATTGTAGAGATGAGGTCTTGCCAAGTTGCCCAGGCAGGTCTCAAACCTGCGGGCTCAGGCAATCCACTCACCTCAGCCTCCCAAAGCACAGGATTACAGGCTGAGCCACCAAGCCCGGCTAAGTATGAGTTTTTATTATATGTCCTTTAACAGGTTGAGATATAGAAAAAAGTTCTAGTTTTTGCTGAACTGAGAGGCGGGAGGGAGAGTGCAGATCTTGGTTCAGAGCCTATCAACTCACAGTTTTTACTGAATTTTAGTCAATTTTTCTCAAATAACTATTTCTTTATTTGCTGCATGCCTTCAAAAGAGTTTCAGAGATTTTACATGATCAAGTTTTTCCTGTAATACTTTGCATAAGTTGGACTGGGAAATTAATTCAGAGTTCCTCACATTCTGATGCTAAAAGTGGAACCCTTCAAAAGTAAAAAGTAATAATGTTGCATACTTAATTCTATGAATGATTTATTAGAATTTTTTGGAACAGAAGTACATTTCTATAGGTAATCCTGATTCATAAGCTTCTCTGTCCTCATAAGCTGATAAGTATGCCGAGGTTTTATAAGTATATTGCAACCTGAGTTTATACTAAGGAGGAATTTTTTTAGCTGACAGCTCTAGCAGCACAGCTCTACTCATCCCTAAAGTTAAAATTGAAAATCTTTAGCATATCAAACTAGATTATCATCTATCCCTTGCCTGCCTCGCTGCTCACATTTTATCCAACTCCCTTTTAACACTCCCCATTCTACACCAAATGCCAGATATTTCCCTGAAGACCTGCTTTCTCAGGCTTCTGAAATTTTGTCCTCACTCTCTCTTCCATAATACACTTCCCCAGTTTTGTTCATTATTGCGAACTGAACCTGATTCTGTTAAACAAAGACGGGAAGATGCCAGGCTTATAGCATCTACAAGAGAAAAAGGACCAGGGTGTTGTCATCACAAGACATCATAACTGTCCTCTGGCACTCAAGGTCACCATTGTGTAGCATCACAACTGTCTCTGTTATGAATAAGTTTTAAGTCTTTAAAGTCATCTTTAAGTCACTTGCTCAAGATTCACAATTTGTGGGATAATTTTTTTGGCCATGCCCTGACGATGGCTCTAAGAGACTGGAGAGAGAAAAAATCTCCCTTCTCTGACTTTCATAGTAGAAGTCTGATTAGCCTCTTTAATAAAGATTAAACCTATAAGGGACACACCTCATCAACAAGGGTACCTGCATAATGAACATTTGTATACCCAACCCTGCATTGTACCCCATATCTTTAAAATAAAAAAAATTAAAAGGAAATAAAATACAAAAAATAAAAACCTATAAGAAGAGGTCACAAAATAGGAAGAGGACTGCCTCCAAGACAAACAAACATCTATACATCAACTCAAGTCCTTTCCTTTGTCTAGCATCAAATCACACGCTTCTTCATATTATTACAAAAAAAACCTCCTTTTTAACATGTAACTATTCCTCACGCATACATACAAAATATATACAGCCCCTTCTCAGAGGAGTAAATTCTTCCCGCACCGCTCATGCCAGGGCCTCAGTGTCATTCGAAAGAATGTGAATACTGTCTTGAAGGAAGTTAGGAACCACTGAAAGGTTTTAAAGCAGCAAGTGCCATTATACTGGAAGAATGACATTGACAAATTTAAACTTTATGCTGATCGACAGCATAACATTTATTAAATTGTATTAAATGAAATGAAGTGCTAAGTGTCCCAATTCTGTCTTCTGCATTCAATTGTAAGTTCCTTGAGTTGAAGTCTGATGTTGTCCCTAGCACAATGTTTAGCACATTGTAGGCCCTGTGTAATCATTTGTTGAATGAATAGATAAATAATTCTTCTGAAAAAGAAATTTTTATCCTACTGACTCCTAGACAAATTTGAGGCAGAGTTCTAATATCAACCACTGTTAAGATTTCAGAGGGCAACCCCCTCAGATCCCCTCCTACTCTGGGAGCTTTTCTATCCTCTCAATAAATCCTGCTTTTTAAAAAAAATTTTCTTTCAGAAAGTCAGATTTTTGGAGACTTTGATTTGAATGTTCTAGCCAATATGACAGACTAATTGTTTCATCAAAATCTGCTTACACTGTTGATGACCAGGATTTTTTGGGGTTTTTTTGTTTGTTTGTTTGAGTTGGAGTCTCACTCTGTCGCCCAGACTGGCGTGCAGTGGCCGCCCCTGGCCACCGCGGCCTTGAACTGCTGGGCTCCAGCGATCCTTCCACCTCAGCCTTCCGAGTAGCCAGAATTACAGGCGTGCACTACCACACCCGGCTGATTTTTTTATTTATTGTAGAGATGAGGTCTCGCTGCCCAGGCGGGTCTCAAACCTGCAGGCTCAGGCAGTCCACTCACCTCAACCTCCCAAAGGCGCAGGATTACAGGCTGAACCACCGAGCCCGGCTGATGACCAGTTTTTTTTCTGTGTGTTTATTACAGCTTGTTGTAGCTATTGTAATGAAAAGCATAAGTACCAGTGTGAGTGTAATTGGTATAGTAGTATTCAGCGTTGATATTGCAGCTTTTCTATCAAAGGCAACTATATACACTTGGGCAAATGTAAATACCGATTTTAATAATAACTTTATCTAAATTTTAGGTATAAATGAAAACCTATGGTGCATGATGTGTGTTGACGTGAGTAAGATATTAAAAAGGCAACTGAATTTTGAAACCATCTTTGGCATAGAAATAGAAAAATGGACTGCTTTTTCTCTAAATGTTGAGCATCTTGAAAAATCAGTTTTCCTAAAAAGTTTGGAAACACCAGAAACCTCAAAGAGAAATAAAAACTATTTTAATATTTGACGATAAAATGAGAGACTACGTAGAAAACCCCAACGACTTACCTGAAAAACTGCTGCAGCAGTAAAACAGTTTAGTAAGATGTCTGGATAAAGGAGAAACCTACAAAAATTAATAAATTTTCTTTACACTAGAAATAATCACTTAGATATTTATATGGAAAACATAATGAATAACCTAATCAAATAACAGCGAAACTATAAAAATGTACTAAGGGGCATAAAATTAACTGAATAATTTGAAAAACTGTGTTCTTGAATGCAAGTTCACAATATCATAAAATCACAAGTTTCCACAAGTTAATACATAATTGTGATGCAATTTCATTTAGAACCTCAATAACATTTTGGAAGAAATGCAACAGAATTACTCTAAAATGCATATGAATGGTAGAACAATTGCATGAAAATTGGTAAGAAAGTCTAGAAGTACATAATGATTGGGGAGGGCCAAAGAACTTGTTATTAGACTATTATAACAAAAAAGTATAATATTTATATACTAAAAGAAAAATTGAACAAAGAACAGAATAGAGAGTTAAAAAATAAATCCAAGTATAGATGAATACATACAGGGGTGCCAAAAAAATGTATATGCATTTTAAGATATGCTCTGTATGCATTGCATTTCAAAGTTGAATTAAGTTACAGTAGTATTGTGTAGTATGACATTTGGTCAATGGTGTTTTCACCATTTTATTTGACTGGCCTGCCTGTCACATGGTGATGGTAGCCTCCATTTGGTTAATGTCATCTTTTGAGTGAATGTCATACTCAAAATGTGTATACATTTTTTGGCAGCCCTGTATTATGTTATGAGCGATAACACTGCCAGTAAACAGGGAAAAGATGAAACTCAAGTAAATGGTATTAAGTTTATAAGCTATTCATTTCAAAGAAAATAATAATGGACACTTACTTTGCACCATGTACAAAAATAAATCACAGATTAAGTGGATAAACATGAAAACTATAAAAATCAGCATAAAATATAGAATTAATATAATAGCTCCATAAGCAATAAAGAAGATCAAGAAATAAAGGAGGAGAAGAGGCACATTTTATGTGGTTAATACTTGCATTTTTAATATAGCATAGGCTGAGACAGCAATAGCCTAAAGAGTGTGAGCACTGCCCAGTGGACTGAGGGAGTCAGGTCACCCCCCAAGTGGGGCAAAGATTGGGGCTGTCTCCCTAGCAGGCTCAGAAGAAAGAGCCACAGAAGGTTCTTCTCAGGCCTTAAAATCTCACAAATTCTTTTCTGTTTGGTACTGAGCTTGTCTAGGGCCCGCAACCCTTTTTTCTTTCTCATTTCTTGCTTTTGGAATGGAAAAGTATAGCCTATGCCTTCCCCACCATTGCATCTTAGAAGAAAATAACTTGTCTTCTGGTTTCAGAAGCCCACAGGCAGAGACAAATTTTGCCCCGGGATGAACCATATTATGAGCCTCACCCATAATCGATATAGATGACGAGATTTGGGGATTTTTGGTTTTATGATATTTAGCACAGATGTTGGATTTAGGGTTGATACCGGATAAAATTTTTGGATATGTTGAGATCGGGTGAATATATTTTGCACATGGGAAGAACATGAATTTGGAAGAACTAGAGGCAGACCGTTATGAGTTGAATTCAACACACGAGGAGGGATCCCAAAAAACCTGAATTTATTTATAAAAAATTGTGTATTTATTCTTACATATTTAAACTTCAGTCACCTTCAAAGGACTCTCTGTTGGATGCAATACACCTATCGAGATGCTCTTTTCGCTTCCCATAACAGTTTTTAAACTCGTCAATTTTGATGCCTTTTAGTGCTTCTGCCATTTTTTGTTTCACTTCTTCCACATTGGCAAAACGTTTCCAATGTTTCTGGGAGACAAAAAAAATCACTTGGGGTAAGATTGGGTGAATAGGGAGGGTGGGACATGGGGATCATGCCATTACTGGAGGACACGTAGCACAGTATGGGCAGGCACACTCATAAATCAGCCATTTTGAAATGGGCAAATGTGTTGAAAAAATATACAAAAAATATTTCACTAAGCTGAACACAGACTCTCACAGCAACTCTAGCTGGTACACTGATGCTGATGGGTTCCTAGAACACTTACCCAGTGGAAAAAGCCTGTACTGCAAGGGACTCACCCTCCAAAAAACAATTCCAGGTTTTGTTGGGTCCTCCCTCCCTCCTATGTAAGACATTTGGGGGGGGGAATAGGATTATTGCAGGTGCAATTGGTTAAGTTAAGATGAAGTCATGCTGGAGTAGGTAGGCCATTAATCCAACATGACTGATGTTCTCATAAGAAGGAAATTTGGCCGGGCTCAGTGGCTCAGTCTGTAATCCCGCACTTTGAAAGGCTGACGTGAGTGGATTGCCTGAGCCCGTGGGTTCGAGACCCGCCTGGGTAACTTGGCGAGACCTCATCTCTACAGTAAATCAAAAAAATTAACCTGGTGTGGCAACGCGTGCCTGTAGTTCCAGTTACTTGGAAGGCTGAGGCGGAAGGATCACTGGAGCCCAGCAGGTCGAGGCTGCGGTGGCTAAGAGCAGCCACTGCTCTCCAGTCTGGGCAACAGAGTGAGACTCCAACTCAAAAAATAAATAAATAAATAAAAAGGTAATGTTATGAGCAACCTTATGCCAATGAACGCAACAACTTGAGTGCAATGGTCAAATTCCTCAATAACACAACTACCAAAACTAATTACAGGAAGAAATAGAAAATCTGAATAGCCCTATATCTGATTTTTAAATGAACTTGTAATTTAAAACCCTCCACAAAGAACTCCAGCCCAAATAGCTTTACTAGTAAATCCTATCAAATAATTGTAAAAGAGGTAGCATCAGTTTTACTATATCCTGTTTTCTAAAGTCTTGTACATTTGGAGTGCATCTTTTCACTATCCTTTTACAAAAGAATATACTGGTGGTGATGGTTACATAGCATTATGAATGTAATTAATGCCACATTTAACATGGTAATAGTAGTTTTCCTGGCAGGTGATTAAAATGGTAAATTTTACGTTACCTGTATTTTCCACAATAAAAACTATGCTTGGGCTGGGAAACAAATACAGAAAATCAACAAAAAGTCCCTTAGGCTGGAAGATAGTGGGATAGTTCTGGTTCTGCCACTAGCTAACTGTGTGTTGACTGTGTGTTGGTAAGCAAGTCACTGCCTCTCTGTGGGTGTCAGTTACTTCATGCATAAAGTGAGAAGGTTAGATCAAATAATTTCTAGGCTTTCTCCCTAACCTATTACTCAAAACGTTAATGTAAGATAACACAATTTATAAAGGACTCTACTTTCTGATTTTATGCTCTTCTTTTGCCCTCTAAGGGAAAAAGAGAAAAAGACAAAATCCCTAAGATTTTGAGGACTTAGAGATATTTTTAAAGTTTTATGTACAGTGCTTGATCTTAATCTTCAGAAGGTGACCTTTGAACTGGATTGGTAGTCTATTCTCGGAGGACCCTAAAAATTAGTCTATAAAGTCTTGATTGGTTTTGAGAAAGTATTTAGTGTAAATATAAGAGAAAGGTAAATATTATGTGTAAATATAAGAGAAAGGTTTTCAAACACTCCTAAAAATAATAAGAAATTAAGAAAATCTTTCAATGCTGGGATGAAAGGCTTGATCTTGATCGTATATGGCCTTGATCTTGTGCTTGATATTACTTGATATTAATCTTCTATGGCCTTAATCTAAACTCATTTTCTAACCATAATTCTTAATGAATAATACTGGTGAGCAGTCATTGTTTCTCACAGAAGAGTTGTTCATGACATTGGTTATACAATAATTACCCTCTCCATAATGTAAACATTATGCTTCCCATGTCTGGTGAATCATTCCAGAAATGTTAGCTTATGAAAAATCCGATAAAGACAGACTGAGCTTTTAGAAGCCAAGGACCACCTGGACTCACTGGAGACCACTGAGCATTAAATAAGAGAAGTTTCTCATGCATGGATACAGAAAAGGAATTAATCCAAAGGAAGGAGAGCATTTTAAATTAAGAACACCTTTGGGAATTAGCAGGACAAGAAAAAGGTCATCAGTGTTTTCTAGAAGATGAATACTTGTGTCAGACAAATAACCCAATATTTGAGATTTAATTTTCATGTAATAAAACCACAAAAAAAATAACAAAAGAAATTATATGTTGCTGTCACCTGAATGTATTTGCCTTCTCTTTTTATTTTCATTTTTATGACTACAAGTTGTTAACTTTTTGCCAATTTGCAAAATGATTGCTCTTTGTGTTTTGACTAGTCAAAGAATCTGAGGCTATCACATAAATATTAAATTATCTCTTTTTCTCATATAAAAAATTGTTTAAGAA
Organism: Carlito syrichta; assembly: GCF_000164805.1. Classification (NCBI taxonomy): domain Eukaryota; kingdom Metazoa; phylum Chordata; class Mammalia; order Primates; family Tarsiidae; genus Carlito; species Carlito syrichta. The sequence goes on from NW_007261223.1 coordinate 45,746, forward strand.
AAAGAAAGGGCTTATGATTTTTTGAAAACTGAATCATGTTTCAACTTTTATTTCACAAAGAATGTATACATTATTTCATTTTACAATTTTCAATATAAAGTGTAATCTTTACTTTTAAACCACAGCTTTCGTACTTAAGTTTTCTTAAATAAGTAATTTTTTCATTTAGAAAATCATTAAAAGTTTCAGTCATTTGACAACTAATTTATTAAACTATCTAACATATTTATACAAGTTACAGAGTGTGATACACTATTCTGGTCTCTTTGTAAATAGTGACTACAGAACCTGTATTTTAGTTTTATCCCAGTGTTGAGAAATTTTCTTAGTCTTATTATTTTTCTTCTTAGGAGTGTTTGAAACCTTTCTCTTATATTTATATATAAGGGCTAGATAGTTTCTGGAAACTAATCAAGACTTTAGAGCCTTTAATTTTAACTGACTTCCAAGAATGGATTATCAGTCCAGTTCAAAGCGATTTTTTGGTTTCCCCAGATTAAAAAAAAGTCATCAAAGGGAAATGTTTTGCGGATGTGGAGGAAGTGAAACAAAAAACTGGCAGAAGCACTAAAAGGCATCAAGACTGACAAGTTCAAAAACTGTTTTGAGCAGTGGAAAAAGCATCTCAATAGGTGTATTGCATCCAACAGAGAGCACTTTGAAGGTGACTGAAGGCTTAACATATCAGAGTAAATACACAATTGTTGACAAATAAATTCTGGGGTTTTCTGAGTTCCTCGGATAATGGTGAAAAAGTCTGGGCTTTAAGTGTAGCCACCACACACCCTAGTGCACATAGTACCAATAAGTGGTTTTTCACTCCTCCCCTCTTCCCACCCTCCCCTCTCTGAGTCACTGATGTCCATTCTGTGGTTCTCAATGCCTTTGCAGACCCTGGACTTAGCTTTCACTTATGAGTGAGAACCTGCAGTATTTGGTTGTTATTGGTCTATTTGGGGTCTCAATTTCTTCTTGTTTTAACCTAGGTATGTTGTGTGATGTCAGAAAGTCCTCCATTTCCTTGAGGTTTTCAAGTTTGTTTCCATACAAGTGTACATAGTAGTCTCTAATGATCTTTTGTATTGCTTCAGGGTCAGATGTGACTTCGTCTTTTGTGTTTCTGATTGTGCTTATTTGGATTTTTTTCTCATTTTTTCTTGCTCAGTCTAGCTAGGGGACCATTGATCTTGTTTATTCTTTCGAAGAACCACCTTTTCGTTTCACTGATTTTTTGTATTATCTTTTTGTCTTCTATGTCCTGGATTTGGACTTTTATCTTGATGATCTGGATTCTTCTGCTGAAATTAGGGTTTTTGTGGTCTTGCTTTTCCAACTTTCTTATGTGGCTTGTTAGGCTATTAATTTGTGATCCTTCCATTTTCTTCATGTGTGTTTGTAGGGATATAAATTCCCCTCTTACTACAGGCTTCATGGCATTCAAGAGATTTTGGTAAGATGTTTATTCATTTTCATTTGTTTCCAGGTATCTTTTAATCTCTGTTTTTATTTCATCATTGACCCAGGAGTTGTTTTGCATCATGCTGTTTAGTGTCCATGTCTTTGTGGGTTTTGGGGGACCTTGTTGGTGTTAATGTTTATTTTTATTCCACTGTGGTCTGAAAAGGTACATGGTAGAATTTCAGTCTTTTAAATTTGCTTATACTTGATTTATGGCCAAGTATGTGGTCATTCTTAGAGTACGTTCCATGTGGTGATGAATAGAATGTATATTCTGTGGTCTTTGGATGGAGTGTTCTGTAGGTATCAATTAAGTCCATTTGGTCAAGAGTCACATTGAGGTTTTGGATCTCATAGTTTGTTTTTTGTCTTGATGATCTGTCTAGGGTTTTGAGTGGGGTATTGAAGTCCCCGGCTATGATGTTGTTGTAGTCGATATCTTTTTTTAGTTTACCCAGAAGCTGCTTTATGAAAGTTGGTACCCCTATGCTGGGTGTATATATGTTAATATGTTTAGGATGGATATTTCTTGTTGATGGATTGAACCTTTTATCATTATGTAGTGGCCTTCTGTATCTTTCTTGTTTTTTGATAGCTTAAATGGTATTTTGTCTGAGATTAAGATTGCGACTTCTCCTTTCTTTTGTGTTCCGTTCGCCTGAAAATTTATTTCCATTCTCTTACTTTGAGTCTGTGAGTGTCCTTTCTAGTGAGGTGAGTCTCTTGAAGGCAATAGATTGTTGCCTGATGATATTTATCCATTTTGCCATTCTATGTCTTTTCAGTGGTGCATTTAGTTCATTCACATTCAAGCTAATTATTGAAATGTGAGAGTTGATCCCTATCATAATGTTCTTACAGTAATTCAATAAGAAACAAGTACCAACAGCAGACTCACTCTATCTGGCCTCCAAAAAAGCCCTGGACAGCTGGTAGGGCCCATTGATACAGGATTCAGTCCAAAGGACTGAACATTTAATATGCATTATATGCTAAGCTGAGCCCAGAAACATGTTAACTTACTTATCTGTCACCAACTATTTTTTTTTAAATCTCTGTGTATATGGCGTTCACAGAAAATGTATCAGCTTGACTACTACACTTTCATTATTTGAATTTATAATTATGTAGTGCATCAGGAATCTAAATAGTGCAGAAAATAACATAACACCTATGTTCCCACCACCAAGATTAAGAAAATGTGCACATGTTGAAACGTGTAGCACTCATTAATTTTCCCTGCTGAATTAGTGTTTCCTTGCATGAATATAGAATTATGTCTGTACATTCTTCTGTTATTGGGTATTTGAAGTTAACTGCCGCTCTGATAAGCAGTGAAAATTCAGACCCTGAGGATGAAAAGACGTGGGTTCAAATTCAGCTTCCTTAATTTCATTCTCGTGTGAAAGTCACTTCACCTTTCTGAGCCTCAGTTTTCTCCTCTGGAAAACTGGAATCATAATCATAAATATTTCCAAAAACTATTGTGAGAAATTAAATAAGATGGATAGGTGAAAAGCACTTAGAGCTTTTCAATCCTCTGCCATATGTACAGAGCTGAATATTCCAGGGGAATGAAACTTCAATATACATTGTTCTAATTTCCCAAGAAGAACTTTAGACCAGGCATGTTCAACTCATGGCCTGCAGGTCTCATGTGATCCAGGACAGCTAGTAATACTACACGCAAAATGTTTTAACATTGTGTATTTAGCATTTATTTTCTTCATGACCCCATGTATTGTTCCATTTTTGAGGTTCACAATCACACCTTATTCATGACATCACTTTTTGGCAGCACATACATTTGTGAACAGCTGTTTTCAATTATGAAGCACACAGAGCAAAATTCAAACAATATTTCTGATAAGCATCTTGAAAACTCACTAAGAATTGCAACCATTTCCATCGAACCAGACACTGAGAGATTCATTTTACAAAAACAAAGTTAAATTTCCCACTAGTTTGATATTGTTCTCATTTTTCTAAACTTTATAATAAAAATATTTTAAAAAGTAAAAGAGGTCTTAGTACGTATATACACTATATTATATAATTTGCATGCAACACAAGGCATTTCTTCTTTACTTGAAGCAGCTCAGGGAAGCCAAAAGGTTGGACACCCCTGTGTTAGACCTTCACAAGGATGCATTAATCAAGCCAACCCACCCAATCTCTCTTGAGCCTTCTCTTCCAAGGAGGCTCCTCTGGTGATCCCCTGGACTGTGCTGACTTCTTTCTTCTTTGAGATCACATCCTGTCCACATCATCTCCTCAAGACCTTAAACAAAAGCCTGAGTAGTCAGATACTCTCTAGCTCAATGGCTTCTATCTTTTATTGCCCTGTGAGATCTGAGACTCCCTCTGTGATGGGAGGAAGGACCGTTATGGCAAATCAGTATTTTCCCAGAATCTTAAACTTTATAGATACCCAGCATAATCTGATTTCAATTCAACACTGCCTTGCCTGGTTACCACATCCATTTGAAGCCCTTTATTACATTCACTGCTAAAAAACTCTCAGGGCATTCCCAAACTTATATAGCAATATTTAACATGAACCTAATTATATTTCACTGAAAAAAATTCAATATTGTCTAAAACTGTTACTTCTCAAATTCAGATTGACCTAACAGTGTAACACAGAAACAGAAATGCACAAGATTCAATAGAGTCTGTCATACTCACTGATCTATCACAGAAACAAAGAACTGAGTACCACATGTTCTTACTCATAAATGAACTCTGAACAATTATAATACTACAAGAAAGGGATTGGCAGTAGTGGGAAACTGCCGGGAGAAGAGGGGGTACACTTCATCAATAAGGGTACCTGATCTCAAACCAGGTGAAGTGGGGATCATATGAGGCCCAAACTTGACCTGTACAATAGCCATTTGTATACCTAACCCTGAATTGTATTCTACATCTTTAAAATATTTTTTAAATGACTCTCAGACATACACAAACGTGTTCAAGCTTACTCATAACTAGATAAATATTAAAAGAACACTGAGATTCTATTTCTCACCTAACAGGTGGGGAAAATTAAAAAGTATGCCAGCACATTTTGTCTGATAGGCTGTGGGAAATGGGCAACCTCACATATGATTGGTGAGAACACCAACTGGCACAATCCTTCTGAAGGGAAATTTGACAAAACTTAGCAAAACTTCAAATGCAGTTACCTTTTGACCCAACAACCCCACTTCTGAAAATTCAACCTTAAATACACCTCTATACTTACAAAAATATATGTTTTAACACAAGTTAGTTTCATTGCAGCATTGCTTGCAACTGA
>NW_007261223.1:50676-52527 GCF_000164805.1 Carlito syrichta
ATTCACCCGATCTTGTCCAGAGCAACTTCTTTTTTGTTTTTTCCCCAGCTGAAAAAAGTCCTCAAATAGAAACATTTTCCTAATGTGGAAAAGGTGGAGGGAAAAATGGCAGAAGCATCAAAATTGATGAGTTCAAAAACTGTTTTGAACAGTGGAGAAAACATCTCAATAGGTGTATTGCATCAAACATAGAATATTTTGAATGTGACTGAAGTTTAAAGATGGAAGAGTAAATACACAATTTTTTATAAATAAATTCTGTTTTTTGGGGGGGGTCCTCTTTCGCATATAAGAGAATGTGAGACCTAGCTTTATCAGAAATTATTTTCATTATCAGAAAAAGGAGTTACAAAGAAGGGAAGGAGGAAGGCCAGAATGCACCCTGGTAAATCAGAGGTAACAATACAATCATGTTTTTAATAGATATACAGACAAATTAGATACAATAGATAGGCAAGTTGATAGATTAAATAGGTAGATTAGATAGATTATGATAGATAGGTATAGATGGATGGATGGGTTGAAATGTGTATATATGGGCTGGTAGAATATGTACACTTTCTAGTTTTCTATACTGAGGGGGTTTAAGAGCAATGATACCCCAGTGGCAATAAGCACACTTGTGAGATAGAGGTGCAGTGTTGCCATCTATTCAAAGTAGGTGATCACATTGACAACCAGATTTGGGAATCAAATCTGTTTGGGAATCAAACTGTATCTTCTAACTAAACATTTAAATTATCCATGAGCTCCACATACAGAAAATGAAAGTAAAGGTAATGTAAGCCTTAAATATGATTTCTTTCATTATGGATTGGCTTATTATCTGTAAATGTGTGCCTCCCAAATATTGACTTGCAAGAATTTAAGGCAGCATCCTCTCCTCTTATGATTGTAGCAAATCCCTCTGGGATTTTGGCAAGGTTTATACTCTTGTCCTATCATACTTCAAACACAATGTGAGACATATTTTGTCTCAAAGCTTTTATGGAGATGCACAAACATTAGCTGACCTGTACAATGACCATTTGTATACCTAACCCTGAATTGTATTCTACATCTTTAAAATATTTTTTAAATGACTCTCAGACATGCACAAATGTGTTCAAGCTTACTCATAACTAGATAAATATGAAAAGAACACTGAGATTCTATTTTTCACCTAACAGGTGGGGAAATTAAAAAGTATGCCAGAACATTTTGTTTGATAGGCTGTGGGTCCTTATTGTATCCTGGAACCAGTTTGCCACAAAATGTGATATCAGAATTTAGGATCATTTTGTGAAGCCATAGGGCTGTATATGGAGGAATGCCTCATGCCCTAACAAGCCATGTCTCCTCTAGTTAATCTCCAAAGTCAGCATACTAGCATCAGTCTTCTCCCATCAGGTGTCACAACCGCTGTCCAGGTACTGAATGAGAAGTTAAGCTGAATCTGGCTAAATATTTTCTGAGACTGTTTTTGTCACCCTGCTGCATGGGTCACTTTCTTAGAGGGGAGAATAAGACAACCTCTGTGGGGTCCTCTGTGGTGCCTAGCCTCTTGACTCCACCCTCATTATGAGATATAGGACAAAATTAAGTTCAGAGTTTCCAAAAAGGAGCAAGAGTCTGTCATGTTCACCAGACACAAAGAAGCTTTCTCAAAAGATCTCCTGACCTGGCAATGCCAAGAGAAGCTGGCTCCAGGAAAGACCCACAGAGTTTCACAGGAAAACTCACGGCCCTCTGAAGTCCAGCAATTCACTAGAGTACCAGGAATCCTGGCAGGGAGGGGACTCATACCCCGAAGAGCATGAATGTACAAATTGCCGTGTGCAAATCCTTGCTTGAAAAATATGAATCAGCTGG
>NW_007261224.1:0-11827 GCF_000164805.1 Carlito syrichta
TAATTCTTTTGTTTTCATTTTCTTCCTTTGAAGGATAGCTGTAAGTGGATTTTTTTATTTATATAGTGTATCTCAGGAATGCAAAACTTTGTATTTGGAGCTCGGTCTTTCACGGTTTTGGTTGCATAAATTAAATATTTATTTACCAACTTACTCTCTGTTTTAAATTGGCTAAAAGAAACCTGACTGCACACAGAGAGTCTGTGTGGCTGGGTGTGTGTGTCAGGTGGGGACCGGGATGTGTTTGGGTTTCACTTTGTAAAGACTGTTTTAATGTAAGTGTAGTCATTTCTAAAAGCATTGGAGTAACTAAATTATACTCAAGGAGGACATTTGTCAAAAGTGATCATCAGAGTTTGCCTGAAGGGTCCTGCTCTAGTATGTGTCTGAATTCTAGGCAAGGGTTTAAGATAATTGGACCTATTGCCCAGTGAGGAAGTGACGAAAGGCCTTTTACTTTCAATGGAGGTAATGATAGCTGGAGTGGCCAGGCCCCTTTACATCCTCTCTTCATTTCATCGTGGGATAACTTATCATTTCTCGCCTTATCTGTTATCATGTTAATCACGAAATTTCTCTTTCTGAAGATGAATGAGCATGTGATAAAATTTCTCCAATGAACTGCCTCTGGGAGAGGAAATTTGTTGTGGAGAATGTGTGAGAAGTAAGCAGTAAGTGTTAAGCAAAGGTCAGATTGATGTTATCACTGAGGTTTTCCTGGAGTGGAGACAATTACTCCTTGTTTGTTTGGCTATTAATCCGGAATTGTGTGTGGGTGTGCAAGTCTTCTGAAATGCATTATGCCGGCTCCTTAGAGTCCAAATCGAGTACAATGATAGAGTTTCAGTGTATATTTTAAGCCAGGGTACAACGAGTTGATTTATAAATATTTTACCATAATGATTCATGAATTGCCTTATCGGCCAGCCAAATTTTTTGGATAAATAACATCATCCTCATGGAATTAGTTCTCTAATCCATCGTTATATATTAATAATCTTTAAAGTACTAAGTTTCATGTGATCTTATATTTTTTATCTAATCAGGATATATCTGGGATGATATAATTTGAAATTTCTAAGGCAGCCTCTTTTTGTCAATAGTTTAATTTTCCTGTTTTAAAGTTCATTTGAGGGAAAAGACACAGAAGGTGTCATCAACCCAAAAGAATAAATGTAAGCCCAGCTGTCTCTATCTCCACCACACATATTGAAAGAGAAGTTATGGTAATTTTTCAATTTGGTTCAAATTATTATTTCCCTGGTAATTGCGCAAATGTGTACCTGTTAAAATATCAGTTGATATAAAATAGTAAACAAAATAGCAAGTATTTATGCTGTGAACATCATTTTGTCTTTTCATTAGATGTAAGTGTTCATTTCTTAGACATGAACATTTATTTTAAGCAGGCAGTTTGGCAAAATATCAACAACATGAGATTAGGGTTTATAGACCAGCAGAGTTCTTCAAACAGATTTAGCAATATACCTTGAACACATTGTCGTGTTTTTAAGCTTCAGTGTCTCATTTCTGCATAAATTCTACATTTATCTGTTCTTTTGAGGATCAAGTGACAATGTATTTAAAAAACACAGATTACTATTGACATATTGCCATTATATTTAGGAAGTAACTTAGATGAATAATCCAGCAGGGGTGACATTTTTGTTTTCAGATACTCAACTCAAATAAACATAATAAAAGTGTGGGTCATAGTGATGATTTTTTCATTGCTTAACAATAAATCTATTGACTTAAACAATCACCAGAGATGTAAGAAGTTGAAAAAGGTATCAGAAAATTTTGTCTTAACACCATTTTTTTCGCAGTTTGTTAATAAGGACAGCAGTCTAACTTTCATGAATTCCAAACCTGGAAATTATAATATTAAAAATATGGAAGGATAAGCTGTTCAGCTATTTGCATACATGTAGTGTTTTATTCTTCAGAATGATTCCACCCAATTTCAAAATAATTAGTGTTATGGTATGGCATTGCATTTTTCTATGGTCATGGCTCTTTGGTCTTGCATTGTTTAAGGTTGGCAGGTGGCCAAAGTTTGTGTAAAGTTGCATGTCCAATATTAGTTGTGCATCAGAAGAGACTGGCTGTGTGCCCTTTCCACAATGTCCTGGGATCCCACCCAGCCCAGGCTCAGCAGGGTTCAGAGAGTCCAGCAGAGGAGAGTAGTTCGAGTGTGTGTGCGAGTGTGTGAATGTGAGTGTACAGTACAGAGCAGTTGAGTTGTCACGTGGGCTCGTGCACAAGTTACAAAGGCCTCCATGTCTGCGCTCTTCAGCCAAGGTAGGACAGAGGGAAACAGCAGGCCCAGCCTTCACTGGGTGGACAACGCCCCATGCATTTGTGGGAGGAGGCAGCATTGGAGGGTGATGTGGAATGTCTCTTGATGGTTTAGGGTGTGGCCGGGGCAAGGGTCAGCGGGGAATTTACTTGCCTGATTTTACATGTGGCCTTCCATTTTCCATGATATTAAATTGTATTGTGAGAAGGCGGAGCTGAGCAACTGGTGAGCTGTCTGAGTGGTGGCCAGGGATCCCATTCTGCTGCTGCTCCCACCAGCTCCACCCCACTGCCTGGCTGTTTCCTCCAGCCCAATGGCAACACCACCCATGACCCCCCACCTCCACCAAGGGAGTGTGGGTCACAGGGTTACTGGCTCATTAGACCTGAGCGGAACACAAAGGAACCCCTGGAATTCACCACATCATCATCAGAAACATCAATGAGATGCAAACATGAAAGTTAAGATGAAGAGGGATCACACCTGGGTGGACACTGCCTTTCTGGTAGGTATCTCCCCCAACCCAGCAACCACACTGCTCTCCTGGCAGCAGCCTATGGCGAAAGTGATGACCTCTTCCTGTCCCAGCCACCACCTGCTCGCCAGGCTCTTGCTCTTTTTTATTCTGTGGGAGTGGATTCGCCCCTGAACCGAGTGTGTGTGTGTCTGTGTGTGTGTGTTTGTGTGTGTATGTGTGTGTGTATGTCTACGCATGCACAGAGGCATGTGCGACTCTCCCCGGAAGCCTGCACCAGGAATCCTTGGCACACTTCTCCCAGTACTTTGCTCAATGGGCTTGGCAGTGGCTCTCCATGTGGGAAGCACTTGGCGGCTCTTCCCTCCAGTCTCTGCTGCTCAGGAGACCTGGGTGTAGCAATTATCATGCTCTTCCCACCCCTCCACCCCTCGAATTTTGTCAATAATTCTTTTCACTGTCTTTGTGTATGTTCGGCATTTCTGAGCTCAAACATTCTACATGCATATGCATGGCATGTCCGACACGAATTTGGGGTGAGGGGCGCATGCATGTGTGACTATGTGTCTGCGTGTCTGTTTGCCACATCATGTGCATGATGGGTGCACACTTATATATGACTGTTTTGGTGTGGATCCTGTGCTGGTGTCTGTAGGCATTGTTCTCGGCTCAATGTTGGTGTGTACATGCCTGCCGGGTTTGTGCGATTCCTAGAGTATGTGTTTTGGGGGATGTGTGTGGGGGGGGTGGTGTATGTGTGTGTGAGTGTTCGGGGAAGTTGCGACAATGTGATTTATTTGCAGCATGAGGATTAGAAGAGAGTACAGCTAGCTCATACTTTTGGCTTCCTTGGCAGTGCTACTTAACTACTTTTCCTTTTCTTTAAACTTTGTAGCTTCTGTTTTAATCATGGAAAGAATGTCTCTAGAGTAATGCTGGTTGGCAGAAGGTTGTAAGTGACTTTCATTTGATGCTTGCATATGTGTTGATAATTCTTTTGTTTTTCATTTTCTTCCTTTAAAGGAGAATTGTAAATTAATTTTTTTAAAAGGATATATCTGTACAGTGTGCCTCGGGAATGCAAAACATTACATTTGAAACTCGGTCTTTCAGAATTTTGGTTGCATGATTTAAATATTTATTCACCAACTTACTCTCTGTTATAAATTGGCCAAAAGAAACCTGATTGCACACAAAGAGGGTTGAAGGTCATGTGGTTGGGTGTGTGCAGCAGGGGGATGAACCAGGATGTGTTTTGGGTTTCACTTTGTAAAGATTGTTTTACTGTAAGTGTAGTCATTTTAAAAACAATTGGAGCAACTACATTATGCTCAAGCAGAATATTTGTCTAAAGTGGTCATCAGATTTTGCCTGAAGGGCATTGCTCTCGTATGTGTATGAATCCTACCAAAGGATTTTAGATAATTGGCCCTATTGCCCAGTGAGGAAGTGACAAAAGGCCTTTTCAATTGCAATGCAGTTATCGATAGCTGGAGTGGCCAGGCCTCTTTACAACATGTCTTCATTTCATAGTGGGATAAGTTATCATTACTCCCCTTATCTGTGATCCTATTAATCACTAAATTTCTCTTTCTGTGGATGAATGAGCATGTGATAGAGATTCTCCAATGAACTGCCTCTTGGAGAGGAAACTTTGTTGTGAAGAATGTGTGAGAAGTAAACAGTAAGTGTTAAGCAAAGTCATATATAAGTAAACAGTAAGTGTTAACCTTTGCTTAATTGATGTTTATCACTGAGGTTTCTCTGGAGTGGAGTACATTACTTCTTGTTTGTTTGGCTATTAATCCAGAATTGTGTGGGTGTGTGCAAGTCTTCTGAAATGCATTATTCAGGTTGCTTGGAGTGAAAATCAAGTACGATGATAGAATGACAGTGTATATTTTAAACAAGGGAACGAGTTGCTTTATAAATATTTTACCATAATGATTCATGATTTGCCATATCAGCCAGCAAAATTTAATTTAATAAATAACATCATTCTGATGGAATTTAAATATAGTTCACTGTAGTCCATCAGTATATACCAACTTTCCTTAAAGTACTAAGTTTCATGTGATGTCAGTTTTTTTATCTAATCAGGGTATGTCTTTATAGATATAATTTTAAATTTCTAAGGCACCCTCATTTTGTCAATAGATTAATTTTCCTGTTTGATGGGAAAATACACAGAAGGTGTCATCAACCCAAAAGAATAAATGGTAGCCCAGCTGTCTCCACTTTCACACACATATTGAAATCATAGTTATGGTAATTTTTCAGTTTAGTTTGAGTTATTTTTCCCCTGGTAATTGTGCCAAAGTGTACCTGTTATAATGTGTCAGTTGATATAAAATAGTAAACGAAATAGCAAGTAATTATGTTGTGCATATCATTTTGTCTTTTCATTAGATGTATGTGTTTATTTCTCAGACAGGAATATTTATTTTAAGCAGGCAGAGTGGCAAAATATCAACAACATGAGATTGGGGTCTATACACCAGTGGAGTTCTTTAAACAGATTTAGCAATATACCTTGAACACATTGTCATGATTTTGACCTTCAGTTTCTCATTTCTGCAGTTGATGGAAGATACACTTTTAACTGTTGTTTTGAGGATCAAATGTTATAATGTGTATGTAAAAACACAGAGTACTATTTATATATTTACATATTACTATTATATTCAGGAAGTAACTTAGTCCAGCAGGAGTGACATTTTTGCTTTCAGATACTCAAGTCCAATAAATATGAAGTGTGGGTTATTGTGTCATTTCTTTCGTTGCTTAACAAGAACTCTATTGACCTAAATAATCACCAGAGTTGTAAGAAGTTGGCAACATTACAGTAAACTTTTAAGTCTTAACACCTTTTTTGGGGCGTAGTATGTTAATAAGGACAGCAGTCTAACTTTCAAGAATTCCAAACCTGTTAAATATTTTTTTAAAAAAAGTAAGAATCTGCTGTTCAGCTATTTGCACATGCATAATGTTTTATTACACAGAATGATTCCACCTTATTTCAAAATAATTAGTGTGAGGGTATTGCATTGCATTTGTCTATGGACATGGCTCTTTGGTCTTGCATTGTTTTAGGTTATGCAGGTGTCCCAATGTTGTGTAAAGTTGCATGTCCAATATTAGATGTGCATCAGAAAAGACTGGTTCAGTGCCCTTTCAACAAGGCCCTGGAACCCACCCACCCTTGCCCGAGCAGGGTTCAGAGAGTCCAGCAGAGGAGAGTAGTTTGAGTTTGTGTGCGAGTGTGTGAGTGTAAGTACACAGAGGGTTTGAGTTGTCGCATGGACTCGTGCACAAGTTACAAAGGCCACCGTGTCTGCGCTCTTCAGCCAAGGCAGGACAGAGGGAAACAGGCGGAACAGCCTACACTGGATGGGCAGCGTCCCATGCATTTGGGGGAGGAGGCAGCATTGGAGGGTGATGTGGAATGTCTTATGAGGGTATAGGGCATGGCTGGAGCAGGGGTCAGATGGAAGTTTGCGCGCAAATTTGTACGCAGTCTCCCATTTCCCGTGATATTAAATTGTATTGTGAGAGGGGCCGAGCAGAGCATCTCCTGAAATGTCCGGTGCTGGCCAGGAATCCCATTCTGCTGCTGCCCCAACCAGTTCCACCCCATACCCTCGCTGTGTCCTCCATCCCAATGGCAACGCCTACCACGCCCTCCCCTCACCTCCACAAAGGGAGTGCATGATATAGGGTCACTGCATAGTTGGACCAGGGCGGAACACAAAGCACTCCCTGGAATGCCCCAACTCATTATCAGAACCATCAATGAGATGCATGCATAAAAGACAAGATGAAGAAGGATCGCACCTGCATGGAGGCTAGCTTTCTGGTAGGTACCATCTGCAACCACCAGCCACACTGCCCTCCGGCTCCACTGATCTCCTGGCAAAGCCGATGGCACCAGATATGACGTCTTACTGCCCCGGCCACTGCTTGCTCACCAGACTCTTGCTCTTTTTTATTCTGTGGGAGTGTGTTCGCCCCTGACCCGTGCATGCACGGAGGGGTGTAGAAATTCTCTGAGGGAGCAACAGGAACCTCCGGGTCACTTCTCCCAGGACTGTGCTCATTGAGCTTGGCAGTGGCTCTCTATGGGTGAAGCACTTGGCACCTCTTCCCTCCAGTCTCTGTTGCTCAGGAGACCTGGGTGTAGCAATTACCATGCACTTCCCACCACTCCACCCCTCGAATTTTGTCAATAACTCTGTGCATAGTCTTTGTGTATATTCGGCATTTCTGAGTTCAAACATTTTACATGTGTATGCATGGCGTGTCTGACACGGATTTTGGGTGAGGGGTGCATGAATGTGGGACTAGGTTTCTGTGTGTCTGTTTGGCGAATCCTGTGCATGATAGGTGCACAGTGATATGTGCCTGTTTTGGTGTGGATCCTGTACTGGCATCTCTAGGCATTGTTCGCGGCTCAATGTTGATGTGTCCATTCCTGCCACATGTGTGCAGTTCCTAGAGCAGATATTTCGGGTGTGTGTGTGTGTGTGTGTGTGTGTGTGTGTGTGTGTGCGTGGGTGTGTGTGTGTGTGTGTTCGGTAGTTTACATTAGTGTCATTTGTTTGCTCTGGACAGATAAGAGAGTATAGCTAACTAGTACTGTTGGCTTCCTGAGAAGTGCTACTTGACTACTTTTCCTTTTCATTAACCTTTAGAGCTTGCGTTTTAATCATTGAAAAACTGTCTCTAGAGTAATGCTCATTGACAGAAGGTTTTAAGCGGCTTTCGTTTGATGCATGCATATGTGTGCATAATTCTTTCGTTTTCCATTTTCTCCTTTAAAGGACAGCTGTAAATGGATTTCTTTACAGGGATATATCTGTACAGTGTGCCTCGGGAATGCAAAACATTACATTTGAAGCTCGGTCTTTCAGGGTTTTGGTTGCATGAATTAAATATTTATTCACCAACTTACTCTCTGCTATAAATTGCCCAAAAGAAAACTGACTGCACACACAGAGAGAGTGTGTGGTTGACTGTGTGGCACAGGGGGGTGAACCAAGATGTGTTTTGGGTTTCGCTTTGTAAAAATTGTTTGACTGTAAGTGTAGTCATTTCTAAAAGCATTGGAGTAACTACATTATGCTCAAGCAGAACATTTGTCAAAAGTGATCATCAGAGTTTTGCCTGAAGGGCCTTGCTCTGAATTCTAGCAAAGGGTTTTAGATAATTGGACCTATTACCCAGTGAAGAACTGACAAAAGGCCTTCTTAATTGCAATGCAATTAACAATAGCTGGAGTGGCCAGGCCCCTTTACACCATCTCTTCATTTCGTAGTGGGATGAGTTATCATTTCTCCCCTTTTTTGTGATCCTGTTAATCACTAAATTTCTCTTTCTGTGGATGAATGAGTATGTGATAGAGATTCTCCAATGAACTGGCTCTGGTAGAGAAAACTTTGTTGTGGAGAATGTGTGAGAAGCAAGCAGTAAGTGTTAAGCAAAGGTCAGATTGAGTTATGATTGAGGTTTCCCTAGAGTGGAGTACATTACTTCTTGTTTGTTTAGCTATTAACATGGAATGGTGTGGAGGTGGGTAAGTCTTCTGAAATGCATTATTCAGGCTCCTTTGAGTGGAAATCAAGTACGATGATAGAGTTTCAGTGTATATTTCAAACAAGGGAACAATGAGTTGATTTAGAGATTTATTTGTGATATAGATAATGTTATTTTATATTTTAAAATGCTCCTGCTGATTTTGTTGCTGTTGTTAGGACTTTTAACCTTTTCTCCAAAATGTTAAGCCAGGAGTCTGATTTTAAAAGTAAAGACTAGCTGGGCTTGGTGGCCCAGCCTGTAATCCTGCACTTTGGGAGGCCAACGTGAGTGAATTGCCTGAGTCTGTGGGTTTGAGACCTGCCTGGGCAACTTGGCAAGACCTCATCTCTACAATAAATCAAAAAAATTAGCCGGGCGTAATAGCGTTTGCCTGTAGTTACAGCTACTTAGAAGGCTGAGGTGGAAGGATCTCCGAAGCACAGCAGGTCAAGGCTGCGGTGACCAAGAGTGTGCCACTGCACTCCAGCCTGGGCGACAGAGTGAGACTTTAACTAAAAAAAAACCCAAACAAATAAAAGTAAAGGCTAATGATGGAAAGAAAATATGCAACTCAATATGTGGTTTTTGCACTATGTGAACTAAAGAGAGGTAGAATCTTCTAATTCATACAGAATATATATTATATAATGTATATCTCTCCTGTTGCAGTGAGTGTGTGTGTGTGTATGTGTGTACATGTGTGTGTGTGTGTGTGTGTGTGTGTGTGATTTTCTTGAAAGAGAAGGCATCAGGGGAGAGGAAATGCCAAATCGATATTTTGAACTGTGACCCAAAGTTTATGTTTAAATGTAGTATTGCCTTTCTTAAAGAAAAGAAAAATATGTAGTAGGACAATTCTTTCTAGTGTAACTAAGAATTTCCGGTTGACAAAAGAATTTCTGTTTTCTTTCTTAGTGAGAAAAGTATATCGTTTTCAAATCTGTTAACTCTCAGTGGCAACTCAAGGGAATTTTTTCAGATATACTTTCAACTATCACACTGTCTCACTTTTCTCAAAGAGATATGTAATGCTTATGCTTGGTGGGCTTGCTTATCATACATAGAAAGGAATGGTGGGTATCACTTGCCTATGTTTTCAGGAATGCAATGATTATTAGCAGGTTGCCATTTAAAAACAGTGATAGCACATCTTTTTTCCCCTTGTTTTTTTCTTTCCTCCTAGCGTCAATTGCAGAAATTTCAGCCTTTTGCCTCCTCCCCGCCCCCACAGACTTCTGCAGTTGTAGTTGTTACACTTTGAGCATTATCATTTAATTTGTAGTCTGCTCCCAAACCAGATGAATTTTCATCTGTTTTATCTGCTCTTTTAAGATTGTAGAGTCTCAGAGTATCCCACAATCAGACCACAATCAAAATCAAAACCATAACCGTGGAAATGGAGCTTTGACTTTAATCCTTTTGGCTTTCATCTCAAGTCTTTACCCTGTTACTATAAATACAGTTTGAACCATTGTGAAAGACCTTCATGCTTCTTTGTAAAAAATGGGGATTTGACAGAACTTTGTTTTGAAGCACTAAGGAATTTCTTTGTCACTGGCTTAGCACAGAACATGTTGCTTGTATATATTTATTCTAGGTTAATCCTTTTTTTGACATGAAAACTGTTACTTTGAGAAGTGGTTTTTGATAGTTTCATTACTTTGTTTTCTAGGGAATACTGCGTTTAAAGATAATTGTCCAGTGGATAACTTTATTCCCTGAGTTTCCTTGTATTTGTTTTTATTCCTGAAAATTTTTGTTTAGTCACAGTGGCTCCTGAAAATAAATCTAACAATTTCAATAGCTTTGTGCTTGGTAAATATGGCTTATTATTTGCTTGGAGTTTAGATACATCACACAGAAAATGAACATCCGTTTGTTGTTTGATTTTGTTCTTGTTTTTGTGTTAGGTAGTTCAAGGTGACCTTTGGGGGGGGGGATACTTTTAATGGCAAATTCACCTCATCGTTGGAAGAAAGCAGGCCCAAATCCTTTTATGCCACAGCAGGATTACTGAAGGTTTTAAGTAAATTGAAATGTGATAAATCATATCATATTAAAAATTAAGAGGTTTATTAATTAAAGGAAATCTGTGTGAATCTTTGCAGATTGCAAATCCTTTTGCATAATACATTACATTCTTTTTTTTATTTTTGAGTTGGAGTCTCACTCTGTTGCCCAGACTGGAATGCAGGGGCCGCTCCCGGCCACCGCAGCCTCGACCTGATGGGCTCTG
The DNA here is from genome assembly GCF_000164805.1 of Carlito syrichta. NCBI lineage: Eukaryota > Metazoa > Chordata > Mammalia > Primates > Tarsiidae > Carlito > Carlito syrichta. Next base: position 10,588 of record NW_007261224.1, read on the forward strand.
GCGATCCTTCCGCCTCAGCCTTCCAAGTAGCTGGAATTACAAGCATGCACTACCACGCCCAGCTGATTTTTTGATTTATTGTAGAGATGAAGTCTCGCTGCGCAGGCGGGTCTCGAACCCGTGGGCTCAGGCAATCCACTCACCTCAGCCTCCCAAAGGTGTGGGATTACAGGAATACATTACATTCTAAATAAACTGTTAGGGCCTCTGTAAAGTAAAGCTGAATGGTATTGGTAGCTGCTAAAATAGAAAATGATTCTTAAGTGTTAATTTACTTTTTGCCTTGTCTTTTGTATTTGTATTTTAGAAATAAGTATAATTTTTCAGGAGTGACAAATCTTGAGATGAAACAGAGTGTTGGTACCGTTTTGTGACGTTTTCTTATATGCTAATGGCACTATGATTTTAGGTTATAATCAGGTATCCTTAGCAGTCGAGAAAACACTGACTTGTGACTTGAGGTCACCTTAAATGTGCACATGAGCATAATACTGGCTCATTATCCTGGCTTATATAGCTTTGCAAATGAAGTTTTTTATTTTTCATCATTAAAATTTCAGTTGATTTGATTCAGTTGTTTGCTGTGATGTACACATAGCATCATTTCCTTATGTCTGTTTCTCCTCATCTCTTCTTTCAAATATGGAACCTAGATTTTGATTTTTGCAATTTGAAAGATAAAAAAAGAGTTTAGTGATCTCTATACCTATTTGGAAGGAAAATTCGTTTCAAGTTGGATAAAAATGTATTTGAAATAATGAATAATGTGAACTTAGACCTATTTAGATTGTTAATTTATTACTTCCTTTTGACATGAAGGTGAGTTTTGAGAATTGATTGTTTCTTAAGTTTCTCCTTTTTAAAATTTTTTTATTATAAAGATGTGCTGTGCAATTCAGGGTATGGTATACAAATATTGATTATGCAGGTACCCTTTGTTGATGAGGTATGTCCCTCCCTCCCCTAGCAGTTTCCCTCAACTGCCAATCCCACTCCCCTCCCCTGACAGTTTCCCATTACTGCCAAACACCTTCTAATAATATTATAGTTGTTCAAGGTTCCCTTATGAGTGAGAACATATTGTACTCTGTTCTTTGTTTCTGTGATAGATCACTGAGTATGATTGACTCCAAATTCATCCAAGTGGCTGAAAAGTCCATATATTTGACTTTTTAAGGCTGCATAATATTCCATTGTGTATATGTACCAGATTTTCTTTATCCAGTCCAGCTTTTGTGAA
>NW_007261224.1:11847-12645 GCF_000164805.1 Carlito syrichta
TAGAGTCTCAGAGTATCCCACAATCAGACCACAATCAAAATCAAAACCATAACCGTGGAAATGGAGCTTTGACTTTAATCCTTTTGGCTTTCATCTCAAGTCTTTACCCTGTTACTATAAATACAGTTTGAACCATTGTGAAAGACCTTCATGCTTCTTTGTAAAAAATGGGGATTTGACAGAACTTTGTTTTGAAGCACTAAGGAATTTCTTTGTCACTGGCTTAGCACAGAACATGTTGCTTGTATATATTTATTCTAGGTTAATCCTTTTTTTGACATGAAAACTGTTACTTTGAGAAGTGGTTTTTGATAGTTTCATTACTTTGTTTTCTAGGGAATACTGCTTTTAAAGATAATTGTCCAGTGGATAACTTTATTCCCTGAGTTTCCTTGTATTTGTTTTTATTCCTGAAAATTTTTGTTTAGTCACAGTGGCTCCTGAAAATAAATCTAACAATTTCAATAGCTTTGTTCTTGGTAATATGGCTTATTTATTTGCTTGGAGTTTAGATACATTCACACAGAAAATGAACATCCGTTTGTTGTTTGATTTTTGTTTCTTGTTTTGTGTTAGGTAGTTCAAGGTGACCTTTGGGGGGGGGATACTTTTAATGGCAAATTCACCTCATCGTTGGAAGAAAGCAGGCCCAAATCCTTTTATGCCACAGCAGGATTACTGAAGGTTTTAAGTAAATTGAAATGTGATAAATCATATCATATTAAAAATTAAGAGGTTTATTAATTAAAGGAAATCTGTGTGAATCTTTGCAGATTGCAAATCCTTTGCATAATACAT
>NW_007261225.1:0-12461 GCF_000164805.1 Carlito syrichta
CAAGATCTGATACATGCGGAGCTTGTGTCTTGGCTTGTGATTTGGAGGCCCACCCAATTAATGCCAGGAAGCTCTGCTACACAAGGCAGCAGTGACACACCTACACCAGGTCAAGGTCTGCCAGGGCCCTAATGACACAAGTGTCCACTCACTACAGAGACACTCTGGGGGTAAGTGTCCCCCAAGAATGGAATGAGAACAGAAGCCTCAAAGGAAAAGGTTTTCAGTTAGCTTACAAACCAAAGAATGGCCAGGTGAGCTGAGATAGATGTGATGCTTTGAAGGTTTCCAACATTTGAAAACCAAAGAGGTAAAGCCATTGTCTTGAAGTTGCTAACACAATGTGCAGAGATCCCCAAAAGAGCCTAACATGTAAGAGCAGGCGAATCTCACTTAAATCCTGGCAGAATTCATCAAAGAGTTAATACAAAGCAACAGTGCCGCACTTGGCTTTTTATTCCTAAAGTGATCATCATCCACAGCTGCAATTGAAAATCACATGTGCAAAACAAAACATAAGCAGGTGTATGAAGAGGTTGTCTCTTAGGAGGAGTCATACACACCAGGCTGTGTAAAGAAAGCCTTTCCCACTGGTAAAATTCATGAGCTGCTGGACATGGTGGCTCACACTTGTAATCCCAGCATTTTGGGAGGTGAAGGTGAGAAGACTGCCAGAGCCTAGGGATTTGAGACCAACCTGAACAACTTGGCAATACCTAATCTCTACAATGAAAAAAAAAAAAAACAGGCATGGTAGTGCAGGCCTGTGGTTCTAGCTGTTTGGAAAACTGAGGCAGAAGGATCACCTGAGCCCAGCATGTTGAGGCTGGGATTGTGCCACTACACTCCAGCCTGGGTGACAGAGTGAGACTCTGACTCAAAAAAATTAAAACATGATGAGCAAATTCTACAAGTGTTCACTGAACCCCAACTCAGTTGCTAAGCTAAGAGATCTGTTGCTTCTACAGTCACATAGACTAAGAACTCAGAGTTATTGACAGGGCTCAGTGACACCCCTAGATTAATAAAATTTGCAAGGACCATATAGCCACCTTTCTAAAGCCAATGGCAAAGAGAGAGAAAGTTCTTGTAATAAACATTAGGCATGAGATGAAACACTGTGTCACAGAAACCTACTTGAGGAGACCTGCATTTCTATTGTAAAATATAGATATCCTAGCCATTTTCAGGAATATCGACCATTTAGAGCTGCTCACCAGGTATTTTAATTTGTTTCTTTTTCTTTTTTTTTTTTGAGTTGGAGTCTCACTCTGTCACCCAGACTGGAGTGCAGTAGCCACTCTCAGCCACCGCAGCTTGGCCTGTTGGGCTCCGGCGATCCTTCCACTCCAGCATTGCAAGTAGCTGGAATTACAGGTGCACGCTACCAAACCTGGCTAATTTTTTGATTTATTGTAGAGATGAGGTCTCGCCAAGTTGCCCAGGTGGGTCCCGAACCCCGCGGGATCGGGCAATCCATGCACCTCAGCTTCCCAAAGTGCTGCAATTACAGGCTGAGTCACGAAGCCCAGCTCTTTTTCTTTTATTTACACAATATTTAAGCAAGGTATTTAAGCAAGGATTCTGGAGTCAAGCTCCCTGTTCAGATCCTGGTTTCTTCACTTATTAGTTATTAGACACCCTGGACATTGTTTCTTTCAACTGAACAAAAGGATAAACTATGAGTAATGCTTTGTTCTGTTTCTGCTGAGAGGAAGCATTTAATAAAGGCTTTATTTTAGGGCCAGGTTTTACATCTAATATCAGGATACATTCTCTTTTAACTGCTTCTAAGCATCGGAAGTGGTTCCTGCACTGCGTGATTGTGTCTTTTGGGAAAAAGGGGCTATAGGATGGCAAAATGATGCATATAGACTGGAAAGTGGGAAAATATGCACACTGAGAGGCAGGGTTGTTTTAAGGGTTGTTTGAAGGATTGGCAATAAGAAATGGTGGTCTTTAAAGAAAAGTTGAGTTGTGGTTGTTGGCAGCAAAGTCATTCAAGTAGCTGCATCCTGCAGCGACATTTTAAGCACATTGTTCTCTGCCAAATCTGTTTAGACGAACCAAGGCCATCCTCAAAACCTGATTCACAGTCCATTCTCTAGTCCATACTTAGAAAAAAAAGCACCCTTTTAGGTTATGCTAGATAAACAAACAAAATGCTAGATAAACAAACAAAAATGGCATTGGTGATTAAAACCATCCTGATTAATTTATCATATGTATTTAACTTGCCCATCTCTAATCATGGCTTTGTTTTCCCACCTAGTAGATCAAGCAATAGGAGAAGAAAAAGCACTGTTTAGTCAATATCCTAAGGCACATCCATCAACCACTTTACATAGGGCAGCTCTCTCATTTCTCAGAGCTGAAAAAAAGTGTTATTTTTAAGATTCCATTATTATTTATTTATTTATTTATTTTGAGTTGGAGTCTCATTCTGTCACCCAGACTGGAGTGTAGTGGCCGCTCCCGGCCACCGCAGCCTCACCTGCTGGGCTCTGGTGATCCTTCTTCCTCAGCCTTCCAAGTAACCGGAATTACAGGCATGTGCTACCACACCCGTCTGGTTTTTTGCTTTATTGTAGAGATGAGGTCTCGTTGCCCAAGCGGGTCTCAAACCCGTGGCTCAGACAATCCACTCACCTCAGCCTCCCAAAGGCACGGGATTACAGGCTGAGCCACCGAGCCCGGCTTAAGATTCCATTTTTAAAATAAAACAATGATATACGTAACCTTCCAAGGTAACAGATGTAGGAAATGACCCAAAGAATGTCAGTCTTATCCTCTCTGGCATCTCCCATTAGAACAGCTTCTTCCTCAACTCCTTCCTCCCCTGAGCCTACCCTTCACAACACCATTCTAAAATCTGTTAGGGTAACTCATCTCCTCACTCCCTGACTAAGGAGGCTTCAAGAGCTCCTTGCACCTCAGACTTGTGTGAACTCCTCATACTGACACCAAGTCCTCCATGTCCAGTCCCTTCCTGCCCACTTGCAGCCTTCACTCCCACAACACTGGGCTCACCTCCTCCCAGCACGGAACTCACCAGCTGATCCTCACACCCCCTCTACCTCCAAAGCCTGCTGAGCCCCTGCACATGGCTCTCCAACCAAAAAGTCCTTCATGGTCTATGACGTGGCTGGCCCCTCAAATCCTACAAGGCCATCTCACAACTTGGCTCTGAAGACATCCTTGATGGAGCCAAGTCAGCTGAACCCTAGGGACCCCATAGCAGCAGCTCTCCACCCCTCCCCACTCTCCACAGAGCAGGGCCAGTGCTGTTTTCCATGTCCTGGACTCTTGAGCACAACCTCTTGTTAGCTTCTGCATTCCCAGAGCCTGGAAATATGTCCAGCTCATGGTAGTCATTAGCAATTGGCCATAGTGAAAAAGAGAAGGTAATCTAGTATTTTGAAGAGAAATCACTTCGGGAGGTGGGGGGAGCCTGCATATCTCCATTTCTATTCTTATTTTTATTTGTATGAATGTATGGGGTAGGTGTGAAATTTTGTTACACGTGCATAATATGAAGTGATCAGCTCAGGATATGTAGCTGTCCATCAGCCAATTACAATACTTTTTTGGTTAAGTACACTCTACTCTGCGATTGAATATCAAATGTATCCCTTCTATCTCACTGTATGTCTCTATGTTTCAACTCACTTCTTTCATCCTCTCCCCTACCCTGCCTCACCCTTCCTAGTGTGTTATCTGTCTTCCCACTTACTAGCCTCCATGTGATCACACTTTTGGTTCCCACAAATAAATGAGAACACTTTATTTTTGTCTTTTTGTGTCTGCTTTATTTCACTTAAGATAATGGTCAAGAGAGTTCCATCAATGTTGCTGCAAATTACATGATTTCATTTTTGCATGGCCAAGTGACATTCCATTGTGTATATGTACCACATTTTCTTTACTTATTTATTTGCTGATGGACACAGGTTGATTCTATAGCTTTGCTTTTGTGAATAGGGCTACAACAAACATGTGAGTGCAGGTATTTCTTTGATATTTTATCTATTTTCCTTCAGGTAGATATCCTGTAGTAGAATTACTAAATTGAGTGGTAATTTTGTTTTTAGTTTTTTACGAATGTTTCACACTGTTTTTCCATAGAAACGACACTACATTTCTAACAATATTCCTACCAACAGTGTATATGAGTTCCCTTTTCTCTGCATCTTCAAAATCTGTTACTTTTTGTCTTTTTAATAATAGACATTCAAACTTGGGAAAGATGATACCTCATTGTGTTTTTGATTTGCATTTCCTTGATGGTGAGAAATGTTGAGCAGTTTTTCATATACTTGTGGGTGGTAACTTGCATGTGTCTGTTAATGTCTTTGGTCATTTTTTAATTTTTAATTTTTATTTTTTTGAGAAAGCAGGATTTATTCAGAGGACAGAAAGCTCCCACAATGGGAGGAGACCCAAGGGGGGTGACGCTTTGCCAATTTTTTAATGAATTATTTTTTGTTTGTTATTTAGATTTTTTCCTCTGTTGGGTTATTTGAATTTTTTATATATTCTGGATATCATTCTCCTGTTGAACAAAACTTTTGCAAATATTTTCTCCCATTGAACAAGTTTTTTCTTCACTTTGTTGATCATTTTTTTCCACTGCACTGAAGCTTTTTAGTTTAAGTCTCATTTGTTTAGTTTCGGTTTTGTTGCCTACGCTTTTGAGGTCTTGTACATTCTTTGCGTAGACCATGTCCAGCAGAGATTTTCCTACATTTTCTTCTAGCATTTTTAGTTTTAGGTCATACATTTAAATCTTTAATCCATTTTGAGTTAATTTTTATGTATGGTGAGAAATGGAGTCCAGTATCATCCTTCTGTATATGACTGTCTTGTCTTTCCAGCACCATTTATTCGAGAGGGTGTCCTTTATTCATTTTCCCTACTCATATTTTTTACAGAAGCATAAGAGAGAGTATCCATGTCTTACTACCTCATTAAACTGCTCATAGGCAGTAGAATATTGCAACAAGGAGCTTCTCATGTGTCCATTCATGTAGGAAATGATACAGGAGTTGTGCCTCTACTATTTATTTGTCACTTCTAGGAGTGAGAACGAGAAAATATATCATATGTAAGACTGAGATGAAGAATATTTGTATGACCTAGCCAGGAAAAACATAAGGGACATTCATTTCAAGGGATCTGATTTAATGTTTAGGGAGATCAGCATGGCCAACACAAGGGTGAATGTGCCATGGGAACTTCTCCCACCTTGCACCATCCTCTCCTCCTTCCCCAAACACTCACTTGCTGAACTCAAAGACTCTCAGAAGCATCTGTGTGATGTGCCTGAACACCGATGGGCCAAAATAAATGAATACCCTGACTCTATTGCTATGATGAAATTTTTCTCCTGATGCTGCTGTCTCCAAACTTTGCCCAAGATAAAAAATGAAACAAAGATAAGTGGAAGCATCTATGTGTTTTCCTACTCATGACAGGAGAGCTGTTAAAAAAACTGGAGCAACCTTCAGGGTCCACTGCAGAGGCTGGGCTGGGGGGTGGGCAGGGACACTGCTCTGAGGGCCAGGTCACCACCAGGGATGAAATAAGAGGCTTTTGCTTTAGAAAGAGGCATTTTCTACCCCTACTTGCTCCTAGAATGTTCCTGGCCACATTGTTTCACGGCTGGAATTTCTTTTGCTGGATTTTTGTTTTTCAGATCTGACACTGAACTTGCCTTTGCTTGTTTTCTTTTCTCCCTCTCAGGATCCCAAGTCCCAAGGTAAGAGAAGTACCTAGGGAGTGAATGCCAGTAAACAGGTCAGCACTGACAGAGTCTCTATGATCAAACGCATAAAGCTGGATTAATGGTGAATTTCATTTGCCAGGAGTGGCAACAGTATAATCACAGAAGTTCTTCCTCCATCACTGCACCTGCTTGTACAGCTCAAATTAAAACCTGAAACCCCCAAAATTCCACTTCACAATGAGTTTCAGTGTTGGAGCCTCCATTGTTTGCAAGTGTTATTTCCTTGCCTTTACCAGTTTCAAAGAAAGTGAATCTTCACTAACTTTTCTACCGATCCTTGTTGATCAGATCAAATTTGTTTTGGATTCCTATTGAATCAAAGACAAACAGATTCATTTTAATCACTCTCATGTGTAACTTTGTTTCAGTTCAGGATTCTCACTGTGCTTCCATTTCCTTGTTATAAAGACTATTAGGCAGTTGGGGGAAATAAAAAAATTACCCTAAATTCTATTCAATAAATATTAAAACTTTCAGACAAATTTTCTCAATTGTAAAATACTTTATGACATCAAGTAATTATATGCAATTAAAACCCCATTGTTGGTTTACTTTCCCTTGTTAATTTATAATATAATTACCTGTACTAAGGAAAACTAACAGATTAGCAAGCACTGGAAATCAAAAATATCTCTCAACACCACAAAAATAAAGACAAACGTTTATTCCACTCATGGAGTATTTCAGATTTCAGATAAAACTATTTAATAATTTTCACCTTTTTAATAAACCATAAAAAATCTCAAGAGTATTTCCTTGGAGACAATGTTCTCGGCTCTTTGCAAATATATGGAAGAGGCTTTCTCCTGTGCCTGCCTTCTCCCTGGGCCATGACTCGGACACCCGGGACTGGGATTAGGGAGTTTCACTCTGGAGCATACTGCTCCTCTTCCTCCCTGGTCCCCCATCTTCCAGTGGGTGGGCGGTTACTGAATCTGCATTTAAACCTCAGATCAGAAACAAACCTACACTCTCCTCCATGTCATGCAATGAGCCCAGAGGCAGACGTAGATGTTTTCCTGGGCTCAGCCCACAGCGACCTTCTCTGCCCTTCCTGCCTCACATGAATCCATATGGGGGTTTCTTCCTATAGCAGATGCTTGTACCTGGGCCTGAAAAACCTCCTGCTGGGCAGAGTCCTCCACCCCTGACTCAAAGCTAGAGTTCTGTCTAAGTGACCATTAATGTATGGAAGGTAAGTGGCTTAGTTATCGCCTGAGCATTAGGTTGCAGCCAACCAAACTAACAACGGACACTTTTTTGGGAACACCCTAAGAACTTAGTTCACACTGACTAGAATGCAAAGGGTAACCAGCGGTCCTGACTTGCTGGGATGGAGGAGTTTGAGGGCTCAACTTTCAGTACCAAAATCTGAAAAATCCCCAACAAGCCAGAGTCTCCTGGTGCCCCTCATGACTGCTTTATCTCAGATGTCCATGTGATCTAGTGTAATGGGAGATGGAATGGGGCCTGGTTGTCCTACACCATAGCTGTTCACCTCACAGTCCATGATGGTCTGCACAGACATTGTCAATACAGTCCATGCCAGAAAGCAGTCCCAGGGAGGGATCAACCTTCCCACAAAGCCAAGTGCTGGCAGAGAGCTGGTAGACACACCCCTGGCTATCAGCACTCTACAGATAAATGAGCAGGACGCTATTGCTGGAACTCCATTTCCTACAGTGGCCTTGCCCCTCCCTAAGAAGGCATCCTGAAGTTCTCCAACTGGCAGAAGAGGGGCCCACCTGCCAGACAGACCAGCATTGCTTGGGAGAGTTGTGTCTATAACTTTTCTTCTCCACAGTGCTCCATGTTACAAGAGATGGGTCCCAGGAGACCGCACCTTTGGTACAAGGGGAGGCTGGACCACATGCCACATGGTATCAGGATGCATGAAGATGCTGCCTCCTGGGATGAGTCCAGTCCAGTCCACCCCACAGGCCCCAGAGAAAGGGCACACCCACCCTTAGGAGAGTAGGGTGGGATAACCCTGTTAAAGGCACATATGTGAAGAGGATAAAAGTCTGTGATCCACAATTGAAAAGACACAACCCCTCTGTTTCTTGCTATATCACAGACACATCACTTACTTTGTCTTCCACATTGCCTCTGAGCTCATGGTCACCAATCTCTGAAGGGCACTTGGCCTCCAGCTACTCAGAGGATAATGTGGGGAAGTTTGGCTGCCCTTTCCACTGCACTGGATTGGCTTCAAGTCAACAGAGAGAATTCGAGGCAAAGGCACAGGGTGTGTTGGAGAAAGAAGAGGTAAATAAGCATCTGGTTCATCAAGGGCTGAGGACATGCAGTACTTGAAGAGGCCCAGCTCTATACACCTGACCAACAGTGCTATCATGGTTAATTGGAAGATGATGCCATCACAAAATTCCAGTAGTGTCAATGACGTGTCTTCTCAATAGAAATCCAATCTGATGATATATTTTTGAGATGTCCTACCCCTTAAGATTGTTTATCAGAGCTAAGAAATAAAATAAAATAAAATAAAATAGCAAAAAAGCAAAATGACCTGGAAATGAACCTCAACTTGGCCATTTGGCTGCTGCGTGCCTGTAGAGGAGAAGCTTAACAGCCTGGAAAGAATGTCTATCTTCTCATCTGCTAAACTGGCACTGTACTGGATCCCTCCTACCATGGTTGGGGCTAATTAGATAAGACAGACAACCACATGAACTGTCAGTCTCAGAAAGAGTAAAGAACCCATGCTAAATGTATCCTAACAACACACAGGAACTTTCCCCCTTCAGTTATTATTGCCATGCCTTAATGCCTAGAGAAAAGAGAAGACTGAAACTGTTTTGATTGAAACTAAGTAGCAGAAATCTTTTTAAAAAGTATACTGTATTAGTATCTGCCATGTTAACACAATTTAGGCTTTCATTTAAAGTAGAAATCTGAGCATTTCTTGAAGTTACCATCATGTGAGATGAATCTCCGAAGGCAGGGAGACATTCGAGGGAGGTCATGTCCCCATGTGTGCCAGCTTCCTGAGGCCATATGTGCAACTCTGTCCTTGTCCTTAGGAAGCCAAGCATTCGAGATACTCCTACAGGAGTGGTTGGGACACCTCTAGGGGATGTTTCTGGTCGCTGACAAACCAGTAGGCAAACCAGTCACTGAGGGCTGCTGATGTCTAGAGGGACCAATGCCAATGTCTGCTCAGTCCAGTGGTACTTTCTGCCCACCTCCTGGTCATGATTCCAGAGTGGCACTGCCCAACAGCAAGTGTGGTGACACTGGTCAGCACACATCCTCATGGCCCAGACCCAAGTCAGCCACCACAGCTTCTGGGGCCCTGGAAACATACCCTGATCAACTGAGACACTATATTTAAAATTGGATGTCATCATAACTACACTTAAGTTTAATAGTCACACATGGTGATGACATTTTCAAAACATTGAATAAGCAGTTGAAGCAAATGCAAAAAAGAAAAAAAAAATTTCTGAACACTTGAATATCTAAACCTGAATTGTACCCCACACCTTTAAAATTAAAAAAAAATTAGAAAAGAAAAATGGCATTTACTCTGTTGTTAAAGAAACACTAGCTGGGCTCGGTGGCTCAGCCTGTAATCCCGTGCCTTTGGGAGGCTGAGGTGAGTGGATTGTCTGAGCCTGTGGGTTCGAGACCCACCTGGGCAGGGGAGACCTCATCTTTACAATAAATCAAAAAATCAGCAGGGCGTAGTAGAGCATGCCTGTAATTCCGGTTACTTGGAAGGTCGAGGTGGAAGGATAGCCGGAGCCCAGCAGGCCAAGGCTGCGGTGGCCAGGAGCGGCCACTGCACTCCAGTCTGGGTGACAGAGTGAGACTCCAACTCAAAAAATAAATAAATAAATAAACACTAATGAAACTTGTGACATTTTAAACTTATCAAATATATGTTTGCAAATTATTTTTGCTTTCTTTTCCACTAAATCATTCAATGTTGGTGAGCACATGGAGAAAAGGAAATTTTCATAAACCAATGGACTGTCATATGTCTGTTAGTATAAATTTGGGGGCTCTGAATTGGCCACAGTTATCAAAAGGCTTTAAACAAAGCGTAGGCCCTGTGTCCATGAATTTCATTTTCAGAGATCCATCCTAAGAAACTAATTGAAGCCTTAGACAAAGATTAAAGTGCATGGCTACCAACAGCATCATTAATTCAAACAATGGAAAAAATTCCAAACCTACTCAATGCCAAGAATGGGGGAATCATTAAATAGATTGCTTCTCAGCCGGACTCGGTGACTCAACCTGTAATCCCGCACCTTTGGGAGGCTGAGGTGAGTGGAATGCCTGAGTCCGCGGGTTCGAGACCCGCCTGGGCAGGCGAGACCTCATCTCTACAATAAATCAAAAAATTAGCCGGGCGTGGTAGCGTGCACCTGTAATACCAGCTACTCGGAAGGCTAAGGCAGAAGGATCGCCGGAGCCCAGCAGGTCGAGGCTGCGGTGGCCGGGAGCGGCAACTGCACTCCAGTCTGGGCGACAGAGTGAGACTCCAACTCAAAAATAAATAAATAAATAAATTGCTTCTCAAAAAGCCTGGCATATTTCTAAGAACAGTAAATAATGTAATAAATGTTTAGGGTATCATTTTGATTGAAAAAGTCTGGGAACAAAACAGAACATAAAACATGATCTTTATTTGTGATTATATTTACATGTCTAACAAAAATAAAGGAATATTGCCAAGGGTCAAATCTGAATGGAAGGATGATTTCTCTCATATAAGTTTTTGTATTTTCTCAAATTGTGTTCAAATTATTTGTACCAGAAGGAAAAAAAATCAGTAAACTATTTTAGTCTATCTGTATGTAATTCAGAACATCAGCAGGACCCTTGGGAGTGAAGTGGCCACACGCAGCACTCACTCTTTCAGCCATCAGGGTACTACTCACTCTCCTTCTTAGCTGAGTCAGTGAATTCACCACTGGCCTCATGTGTGTGTCCCTTCCAGCCCCTCTGCTCCTCTCCTGGCTGAATACAGTTCATCAAGATGCTAGGTCCCATGGGAACTCTGCATCCAACAGAGAAACATCCCAGACCCTGGAATGGTGTAACACCCACCTCGTGAAATAATAAAGATTACACAACAATCAAACACAAAAAACACAGTGGTGGAAGCTGACAGACTGAAAAATGGGCACGGGGGAGGGAGGGTGTCGCTCCCTCCCATGGGTCCCTTCATCCTCGGGTTGCTCCACTGGCATCAAAGATGGGTTCCTGGTTGCTGGGGGAGCTGACAAGCTTCCCTGAGTGTTCAGTCTATTTCGTTCCCATGGGGCAGGTGAGGCAGCAGCTCAAAAATGGAACTCTGTGCAAACTTGTGATGACTCACTTAGGAATTGTGTCAAATTTTAAACTTTTTAAAAATCAACCACTGGATAATTGAAGGGGAAGAGATGCCCAATTGACATCCTGCACCTGGCATCAGTTGCCATGCCACATCCTCTCCTCCCAAGACAGGTGTCAAGGGTGAGAGTGGCTCCCACCCATGCAGCCCCCCACCCTGTCACCCTCCCGGCACTCTCTTGCTCTCAGATTTCCATCTTGTCTCTTCTCCATCAGCCTCTCCTTCCAACAGAGAGTAAACATCCCTCCAAATAATAATAAAAACCGAACTTTTAGAAGTGGTGACCCTCAAATCTCACTTAGAAATTCTCATTTTGACAAGATGTTTGCCAAAACTATTTCCCAATGTTTTTTGGAAAACCACCAAAGTCTAAATTCTCAGCAACATAAAGTATAAATCAGAGGCCACATTTTTTTCACAGTTAATGGCCTTGGGGAAAAGATGAACAGTTTTAAGATAGTAAATGAAGAATGAATCATCCAGTATATTCCACTGATGATCGGAGTTCCCGCTGTGAAACATGAGTCCTGGCCTCCCACCCAGGCATCTTTCCCCTTGTGCTGTTCACACCGCACAGGGCCTCCATTCTGTCATGTTCAGATTCAAAAATAGAGTTCACATTTGAATGTGTAAAACCACATGACTGAAAAGATCACCTGGAAAATTTTAACACCCACACGGTCTGTTTTACCCCCAAGTTTTTACCAGATTCTACAAGAATGGTAATGGTCTCATGGCACATTCTGCATCTTAAGCTGAAAAAAAGCAAAATGAAACAAACACACAAACAAAAATATAGAATACCACATTTGTGCAAAGTGGCAGAATTGGCCTAAAGAACAGTTCTTTGGGAATTCTCTCTCTCTTTTCTAATTTAGTCTCAAAAATACATTTTCTTATCATCAATGGAATAATTCTGAAAGAAAATAAAGAAATGACAAAACCTGCTTGCAATGAATGAGTGTTCTGGATTGGACATAGTGCAAGCAGGGGATCTTGGGGGGTCAGCCCAGGTTAGGAAAGCTGGTCTTGAGGGAACGGTTGGTTTATTTCAATGAAACTGGTCCCGACTATAGGCACAGCCTACTCAAACAAATGTAGCAAAGCTTCAGGATAAGGTGAAGATAATTATTTATTTTTCAAATCTATGCATGATTGCATTTATTTATATATTAAACTTCCAAATCTATTTCAACTAAGTGATTTACACTCCATACAAGTGTGGTGCACGTGCGCGCGCGCGCGCACACACACACACACACACACACACACACATTGTCTTTCCAAATTGAAACATCCATGTCATAGAGG
>NW_007261226.1:0-10600 GCF_000164805.1 Carlito syrichta
CATCTTAACAATTTTGATTCTTCCTATCCATGAGCATAGAATATTTTTCCATTTGTTTGTATCATATTTGTTTTCTTTGAGCAGTGTTCTGTAGTTTTCATTGAAAGCTCTTTCACTTCTCTGGTTAGAAAGATGCCAAGGAATTTCATTTTTCTTGTGGCTATTGTGAATGGAATTGTGCTTTTTATTTGGTTCTCTGGCTTCTTGGTGGTGTATAAGAATGTGACTGTCTTTTGTACATTTATTTTGTACCCTGAGGCTTTGCCAAAGTCCTTTATCAATGCAAGCAGGTTTCTGACAGATTCTTTTAGATTTTTGAGGTATAGGATCATATTGTCAACAAAAAGAGATAACTTGACTTCCACTTTTCCTATTTGGATACCCCTGATTTCCTTCTCTTGTCTAATTGCTTTAGCTAGGTCTTCCAATAGAAAGTTGAACAAGAGAGGTGAGAGTGGGGAACTTTGTCTTGTTCTGGTTTTCAGGGGAAATGTTTCCAGTTTCTGTATGTTTAACAATATGCTAGTTATGGGCTAATTGTAGATGGAACTTGCTGTTTTGAAGTTATATTCCTTCTATACCTAGGAGTTTGAGGACTTTTATCAAGAAGGGATGCTGGATTTTATCAAAAGCTTTTACTGCATCTAATAATATAATTATGTGGCACTGTTTTTACATCTGTTAATGTACTGAATTACACTTATTGTCTTCTGGATGTTAAACCAGCCCTGCATCCTGGGGATTAAGCCTTCTTGGTCATGGTGGACGATTTTTGAGATGTGTTGTTGGATCCAGTTTGCTAGAATCTTGTTGAGAATTTTTGCATCTGTGTTCATTAGAAACATTGACGTGTAGTTCTCTTTTTTTGTGGATCTTTACCTGGTTTGTGTATCAGTGTGATGTTAACTTTGTAACTTTGTAAAATGATCTGGAGGAGAATTTCATCTTTCTCAAATGCCTAGGATACTTTATTTTTTTATTTTAATTTTTCCATCTTTTTTAATTTTAAAGATGTGGGATGCAATTCAGGGTTAGGTATATAAATGCTCATTTTGCAGGTACCCTTGTTGATGATGTGTGCCCTTCCCTTCCCTGGCAGCTTCCCTCAACTGCCAATCCCACCCCCACCTCCCCTGGCAGTTTCCCACTACGCCAATCCCTTCCTTATAGCATTATGATAATGGTTCAAGGTCCACTTATGAGTGAAAACATCTGGTTTTCTGTTCTTTGTTTCTGTCATAGATTGCTGAGTATGATAGACTTTAAATCTATCCAAGTTGCTGCAAAGCTTGTCCTTCATTATGGCTCCATAACATTCCATTGTGTATATGCAGCACTTTAAAAAGAATTCAGTCCAGCTTTAATGAGCAGCATGGTTGGTTCCAGTTTTTGCTATTGTGAATAGAGCTGCAAGAAATATGGATGTGCAGGTATCTTTTTTGTAGAATGATTTGAGTTCCTCTGGGTATAT
This sequence comes from Carlito syrichta, assembly GCF_000164805.1. Lineage (NCBI taxonomy): Eukaryota > Metazoa > Chordata > Mammalia > Primates > Tarsiidae > Carlito > Carlito syrichta. The sequence goes on from NW_007261226.1 coordinate 1,472, forward strand.
TACAAATAGGTGGGTCATATGGAAGGTCAATTTCTAGTTCTTTCAGAAATCACCACACTGTCTTCCAAAGAGGTTGCACTAATTTGCATTACCATTAGCAGTATAGAAGCATTCCTATTTGTCTGCATCCTCACTAGCATCTTGTTTGTTTTCTTAATGATGGCCATTCTTACTGGGGTTAGGTGATATCTCAATGTGGTTTTGATATGCATTTCTCTGATGATTAGTGAAGCTGAGCCCTTTTTCATGTGTCTGTTGGTTGCCCATATATCTCTTTTTTGAGAAGTGTTTACTCATATATTTTTCCCACTTATTAATGGGGCTGTTTGATTTTTTTCTGGCATGTCTGAGTTCCTTGTAGATCCCAGATATTAGACCTTTGTCAGATATATAGTTGGCAAATATTTTTTTCCCATTTTGTGGGCTGTTTCCCTGCTCTCTTGATAGTTTATTTTGCTTTGCAGAAGCTTGTCAGTTTTATGAGGTCCTTCTTGTCTATCTTATTTCTTATGGTATGGGCACTTAGGGTTTTGATCAGGAATTGGATGCCAGTTCCAATTTCCATAAGGATGTCTCCTGCATTTTCTAAGAATCCCATAGTTTGAGCTTTTACGTTTAGGTCTTGGATCCATTTAGAGTTAATTTTTGTGTTTGGTGATAGGTAGAGGTCCTGTTTCAATCTTCTGCATGTGATCATCCAGTTTTCCCAGCATCATTTTACTGAATACGTTCTCCTCTCCCCAGTGGTTGCTGTTGGAGGCTTTGCCAAAGATGAGTTGGTTGAGAAATTGAGGCTTTACTTCCAGAATCTCTATCCTGTTCCATTGGTCTGTATGACTATTCTTGTACCAATACCAGGGTATTTTGATTACTGTAGCCTTATACTAAAGTTTGAAGTTTGGAAGTGTGTTACCTCCTGCTTTATTTTCTGAAGAATTGTTTTGGTTATTTGTGGTATTTCCCTTTTTTTTTTTTGGCTATTGTGAATGGTATTGTGCTTTTTATTTGGTTCTCTGCCTGCTTGTTATTGGTGTATATGAATGCAATTGTCACTTGAACATTTGTTTTGTACCCCAAGACTTTGCCAAAGTCCTTTATCAGTGAAAGCAGGTTTTTGACTGATTCTTTTGAATTTTCGAGGTATAGGATCATATCATCAGTCAAGAGGGAAAACTTGACTTCCTCTTTTCCTTGGAATATTTTCAATAAGATTGGTAACAGCTCCTCCTTTTGCATTTTGTGAAATTCTGCTCATAATCCATCTGACCCAGGGCTTTTTTTCTTGTAGGAAGTTTTCTTATGACAGAGTCAATTTCCTGGGTTGTTACTGGTCTATTTAGTGTCTCAGTGTCTTCTTGTTTCAACCTTAGGAGGTTGTGTGATGTTCGAAACTCCTCCATTTTATTAGTCTATCAAGTTTGTTTCCATACAGTTATGCATAGTAATCTCTGACAATCTTTTGTACTTCTTTGAGGTCAGTTGTGATTTGGTCTTTTATATTTCTGATTGTGTTTATTTGGAATTTTTCTCTTTTTCTTGGTCATTCTGGCTAGGGGTCCATCCCTCTTTTTAATTCTTTCAAAGAATTGGCTTTATGTTTTGTTGATTTTTCCTGATATTTTTGTTGGCTATGTCCTGTATTTGGGCTTTTACATTGGTGATCTGTATTCTTCTGTTAAAGTTAGGGTTTTGATGGTCTTGTGTTTCCAGCTCCCTTAGGTGTTTTGTAAGGCTGTTAACTTGTGATTTTTCCATTTTCTTGATGTGTGTTCAGAGAGATATAAATCCCCTTCTCAGAACTGTTTTCTTGGCATCCCAGAGGTTTTGGTAAGATGTTTCTTCATTTTCATTTGTTTCCAGGGATCTTTTAATTTCTTTTTTGATTTCTTTGTTGACTCTGTAGTCATTCAGCATGATGCTGTCTTGCGTTCATATCTTTGTGGGTTTGGGGGAAATTTTTTGGTGTTGGTCTTTTTTTTATTCCACTGTGGTCTAAGAAGGTACACAGCAATATTTCAAGCTTATGGAATTTGTTTATGCTTGAATTATGGCTAAGGATGTGATTGATCTTGGAGTACATTCTATGTGGTGGTGAGTAGAATGTATATTCTGTGGTTATTTGGTAGAATATTCTGTAGGTATCTATTAAGTCCATTAGGTTGAATGTCAACTTGATGTTCTGGATCTCTTTGTTAACTTTTTGCCTCAATGATCTATCTAGGGTGTGAGAGGGTTATTTAATTCCCCAGGTATAATAGTGTTTAGTAAACATCTTTTTTTTTGAGTTTACTTAGTAGTTGCTTTATCAATGCTGGTGCTCCTACATTGGGTGTATATATGTTTAGGATGGATATTTCTTGTTGATAGATTGAACCTTTCATCATTATGTAATGTCCTTTTGTATCTTTTAAAATTTTTGATAACTTAAAAGTTGTTTTGTCTGATATTAAGATCCTGACTCCTGCCTTCTTTGTGATCCATTTGCCTGAAACTCATTTTCTATCCTCTAACTTTGAGTCTGTGTGCATCCCTTGTGATGAGATGAATTTCCTGGATGTAGCAAATAATTGGGTCATGGTTTTTTATCCAGTTTGCCATTCTGTGTTTTTTCAATGGTGCATTTAGTCAATTCACATCCAGGTTGATTATTGAAATGTGATCTTTTTATCCCCTCATAGGTTTTTATAAAGTTGTTTTTTTTTTCTTTAGCTTTGGGGTTGATGTGTATGTGTTTCAAGTTTGCTGTTGCAATGTATTCTCTGTTGATTTTGTGTTCTGCTGTTCTCTTGGGAAGTGTGTTGTCATTCTTTTTTATACCTTTTAAAGCATCTCCAGTAGAGCTGGTCTGGAAGGTGCACAATCTCTTAGGGATTGGATGTCTGGGAAGGATTTTATTTTCCATTACTGATGAAGCTGAGCTTGGCTGGGTAGGAAATTTTTGGTTAAAATTGTTTATCTTTGAGGACTTTGAATATTGGTCCCTTCTAGCTTGTAGTGTTTCTGCTGATAGGTTTCCTGCTATTCTGATTGGTTTTCCCCAGTAGGTCATCTGACCTTTCTCTCTTGCTGCCTTTAGGACTTTTTCTTGTGTGCCTAATTTTTGTAGGCAAATTATTATGTGTCTAGGCATTGGTCTTCTCATTTGATATATTGTGCGGGTTCTCTGTATCTCTTTTTTTTGGCTGGTCACATCTCTGGTGAGTTAAAGGAATATTTTCTTGGATTACCTCCTGGAATGCTTGCTCCAAGGTGCTCTCCATTTCCCTTTCTTCTTCTGGGATATCAATCAGGGATAAGTTTAGCCTCTTGATGTAATCACACATCTCTTGTAGGCTTTGTTCTTTCTTTCTGAGTTTTCTTTCTGTTTTTTACAGATTGAGTTAATTCCATTTTCTGGTCTTCAAGTTCTAAGATTCTGCTGCTTGATTGATTCTGTTATCCATGATTGTTATCTTGCTATTTTCCTGGGTAAAATTTTTTATGGCCAAAAGTTCTGTTACAAGTTCTTTCAGTGTTGCATCTTGACTTCCTTGAGTCTTATTCACTCTTTCCATCCATTCTCAATCCTTGTTTTATTTTGGGGCCAATCATTGACGACTACCATTGTTTGGGCTCAGAGGTCTGATTTTTCAGGCATTTTCTCTTTGTTACAGTGGAAAATACCTGTGGCCTTCTGCTGGTTCTTCCTCATTTGTAACAGATCCATATCGCTTTAGTTCCATTAGTCAGTGGCAATGGGAGATGCTTTCACTTCTGATGTTTACTCAGCCCTCTGTTTTTCCCTGATCTAGAACATCTCTGGATGTTTTATTTTGAAAGAGAGCTGTGGGTGGGGAGTTTTTCTATCTCTTGCATTGAGAGTTGAATAAGGTGGAGGATGGCATGTTCTCTTTTGCAGAGTTTGTTGAGGATCTTTATCATGAAGGGATGCTGAATATTATTGTATGCCTTCCCTGCATCTATTGGGATGACAATATATTTTCCCCTTAATTCTGCTTATGTGGTGTATCACATTTTTGAATTTGCATATGTTGAACCCACAGTCACCTTTAAGTCCAGGATGGTATCAGGATAAGCAACTAGGGATATTCCACTGCACTATGTTTTCTCAAAAATTAATTATAACAATGAAAGGACCAGTACATAAAAGATATTTCATATTTGGAAAAGATAGAATGCAAGCAAAACTCTGCTCTATTTGCATCTTTGAATGCAGAAATAAAAAGTTAAATTGACAGATTTTTTTCTGAGATTGCTAAGTTAACTTAGGCATGTTAAGAGTTTGGTAAAATCTGTGGAGAAATACCTACGTGCTTTCATAATGTTATGCTATTCCTAAAATCCTAGGTATTAATCTGCATGAAAATAAGATGTGTATATTGCATGATCTGTTAAGTCTCATTTTTGATTCCTGAATGTGAGATACTATAAAAAACAGTTGACAACTCTAGTCATGAAAACTGGACCCTATTAAAGTGTAGTACTTTGTGAAGAATTTACCACTTCATGAATTATTACATAAAAGTTCATCAAACGTTTACAGGAAAAGGAAGAAAACTGTGCAGTGTTTATGAATGTGACAACATGAGGAAGTTTAGGGGGAACACTTTGCCATACAAGGGGTCTTCTCTTGTTTTAAATGGAGTCTGTGGGGGCAGTCTGTATGGTCAAGTACATGAATCACTCCCTCATTCCTCGGTATTCAAATCTACTTTCCTGTGCTCAATTTAAGCAGGGGTTTCTAATTACACTTGCCCATAAGTGTCAGATGGGGTATTGTCACAGGGTATCATCTGAAATAAGGATTAATGGAGAGAGGAGTCTTATGACTTGTGTTTAGGTGCATTGTTGTTGGGTGTGGGCTACAAAGACACTGCTCTCAACAGTCCCCACAATGACTGTCTCACAAGATTGGTCCTGATGCATCCACAGGTGCAGTTCACAGAGCTGGCTGATAGTTGTGTTTTGGTGTCTTTTGCTTAGATGTTTGTGGCCATGATCCTTTTCTGCTCACTCTCCAGTCTTATCTACTGGGTCAACTAGTTTGTTCCAGTTATTTCGTAGGAGGCATTTGTTTGCAACAATACTTCAGAGTGTCTTTAGAGTTTCCACCCTTACTACATAAGCCACTGTCTGATGACCACACACTTCTTGTATCCTTCATGTGTGTCTTTATCAGAGGAGTTGTGAAGAATCCTAGTTAACTTGTAGTTCCTCTCATTGTGATGTTGCTGGGGTTGCTTATGAAGATGAACCTTTTATCTTTGGTCCCATCAACATTCCTTCCACTTATTTTGCAGTTTGATACTATGGCAAGTATAGCAGACTCTTTTAAGTATCTCACTGAATTCTCAAATGAACTAGATCAAGTAGAAAAATTGATCCCTATTTACAGGTAAGGAAATTGAGGCTGCAGAGCTCTTAGCTTTTTTAATTTCACAAAAGTTCCTGGCATATTTTGAATCTTAACATGAAACTTTACCTGTAAGGTGTATTCTGCTTTGTGTCTCTCTGCCAGTAACCTCAAGGCTACATGTCCCATTCAGAGTCCATATTCCACTTGATGATAGGAAACTTGTACAAATAGGATCTTGGTGGGAAAGAGAGATAGCTGGAGCTTGGCCATATATGTCCTCTGGCTTAGCTGTGGAAAGGTTAAGCTTAACGAGTGAATTGGAGTAGTAGTAAATCCTGACCAGCTTTCACCTGGAAGATGTCTTCACATTAAATAATCAACTAACTTTTTGTAGGTTCAGTTTCTTTGTATTAATGTTTCCTCTGGGCTTTCTCTTGCAGGTTGTGCTACGCATTGACATATGAAACAAATATCAATGAAGATAATGCATTACCATGCTACCAAATGGTGACAGCATTCATTTTCTCTTCTTGCGTTGATTATAGAAGGAATATATACTGTAAAAACAATAAAATTGTATATACCTTTATAAAGTGAAAGTCTCCCCCTCAACTCACTCCTTTCTTAGAAGGAAATACTGTTAGCAGGTTTGCATTTATTCTTCTGAGCATTTCTATAGAATTTGCAAACACATATTTCTATACAACTTAAATATTTTTTAAAATGTAAAAACATTACATCATTCCACATTGTTTTTATTTCTCAGGCTAAATATTATTGACATCTTTCCACATCAGTGCACATAATTCTTACTAAGTTTTTGATGTCTTAATGGTATTCCAAAAATGGATATACTGTGCTTTAACTGTTCTTTCTTTGTTAGAATTTAGGTTATTTATAGCTTCATTATTATAAATAATGCTGCAGTAAGACCCTTATATGTAATTTATTATTCCAGAATCTAACTGCTCAGATTATCTTGATTTCTTATGAGACTATGCCAAATTTTTCATATTTTAAGGGGGATTACTGGTTTATAGGAAAATTAATTTATCAGTGGATAAAGACATTTATGAAGAATCTGAACTTCGAAGTTATCCATCTGAGTGTTATGGCAGAGAAATCATGAAATTTAGTAAGTACTATGTTCCCTCCATTAGTTTCTAACAAGTCAGTATTTCTGTATCAACTTAAATTTAAGTGTTTGCATTGCCTTTACTCTTTTTGTTCAGAAAAAAAGTATAACTTTGCCAGGCTCAGTGGCACAGCCTGTAATCTCAGCACTTTGGGAGGTTGAGGTGAGTGGATTGCCTGAGCCCGCGGATTCGAGAACCACCTGGGCAATTTGATGAAGTCTCACCTCTATAATAAATTAGCTGGGCATGGTAGTGTGCACCTGTAGTTCCAGCTACTTGGGAGGCTGAGATGGAAGGATCACTTGATCCCAGCAGGTCAAGGCTGCAGTGGCCAGAAGTGGCCATCACACTCCAGTCTGGGAGACAGAGTGAGACTCCTACTCAAAAAACAAAAAAGTATGACTTTTTCTTGACTTTAAAACTTCTGACTGAAGGGGTTATTGTTTGGGCTTCAGAGAGGATAATGTATTGTAATTGTATCATTTCTCTTCACTGTAGGTTGCATTGGATAAAGATCATGGAATTGGACATGGTACATTAGATATAAATTATTGGGTCAAAATTTAGAAGTAACAAACCAAAGATAGGAGTCTACTGCCATGATTTTCAACAAAGAATTTACTTTGATTTCCAAAGTCTTTGTGATTCATAGTAGAAATTCACCCATGTGTAAAGAGATGTGGCTCTCCTGACAGTGTCTGTCTTGGGTATCAGTAGTTAAATCTGCCACATTTGTATTGGTTTTTGTTGACTTCCTGAGGACTTTTGCCCAAAGTCTTTGACCTAGGGAAATTTTGAGTCTAAAACATCAGTGATTATTAGCATTTAATGCTAGGAATGCCCATTAAGGAGTGTTTGATTTGGTAAACAAAAAAGAGCTTAAGCAGAGAAAAATAATTTATGCGATGTATAAATTTTTTTAAGTTGTCCAATTTTCAAATATAACTTTTTTACACACTGTAGCCTGTATAGTCAAGGAAGGTCCCCCCCAAAAAACCTGGAATTTACTTATAAAAGATTGTGCATTTATTCTTACATGTTTAAACTTCTGTCTCCTTAAATACACTCCATTTGGTACAATATACCTATTGAAACACTTTTTCCACTGTGCAAAACAGTTTTTGAACTTTAATGCCTTTTAGTGTTTATTCCCTTTTTTGTTTTACCTCTTCCATACTGGCAAAACATTTCTTTTGAGGACTTTTTTTCATCTGGGGAAACAAAAAAGTCACCTGGGGCAAGATCACATGTATAGGGAGGATGTGGCATGGGGGTCATGCTGTTTTTGGTCAAAAACTGCTAAACACCCAGTGCTTGGTGTGGGGTTTGTTCATGTAAATCACTCATCATGAAATGAGCAAATGTGTTGAAATAATCTCCAAAACTACTTCGCTGAAGCCTAACACAGCCTCTTACAACAATACCTAAAGAGGATTGTTCAGTAAGATGAGTACTATTATTCAGCATCACGATTACAACTTTTCCAGATAATAATAAAAAGAAATTATCCTTAGTAGTGTCTTGTTGTTTTAAGTGCTGTTCATATAGTACCTGATTTAATGTTTTCACCAATCCTATGAGAAAGCCACAGAGTGTAAATAAGCTATCAAAGTCACTGTGCTGGTGTATCTGAGATTTGATCTCAGGCCAGCCTGGTTCCTAAGTTATTTTTATTCTGTTGCTTCTGGATCAGGGAAGGCTCTGTATATACTATAAATTATTAAAAGAAAAATAATTTGAAAGAGGTTTATTTCCGGCAATAAGGCTGATAAGGACCAGCTAAAAACAGCTAAATCTTCTGGAATGCATATCAATAACCATTTAAGAAATACACCAATAAGCTACAAAATAATTGAGTTATCAAAGGCAAAAAATTTTTTTTTAAAAAAGAAGTGGAAACCCAAAGACGAAATTAGGGTGCTGATGCCACTTTTAACCCTTAATAAATCTGCCAAATGTTGAACTGAATCTTGCTTTTCACAACCTGGGTTGAGGATGGAGCACTAGAAAAGCAGACAAGGTTTAGGGCCTGGCCAAGGTGGAAGGGCTAAGAGATTACCTCATAAAGTGGGCCTCCAAAGATAGACTCAGTGTAAAGATAAGCTGTGAATAAAGTTGTCTGCCCTCCTTCTACACACTGCCCACTACTACCACATTCCTGGGAACAGCAGGGGAGATTGACCATTCTGAGAAATAACATCTCTCCTTAGAGAGAGTGTGTGTGTGTATATATATATAAAGAACAGATGGGATGAAGAGAAAACAATAGCAAGATGACTCAGCCATATTACAAATCACATTAAATTTAAATAATATCAACACCCCAATTAGAAGAGAGAGAGGTTGTCAAATAGTATTTTAAAAGATTCAACTGTATCCTTCCTATAAGAAATGTCCTTTTTAAAAAAAATTTAAAGATATGGGGTACAATTCAGGATTAGGTAGATAAGTGCTCATCATATAGGTAAAGTTTGGGCCTTCTGTTGATCCCTACTTTGCCTGGGTTGAGATCAGATACCCTTATTGATGTTATGTGCCACTCCCTTCTCTCCTCTGGCAGCATCCCTCTACTGCCAAACACTTTCCTATAGTGTTATGATAAAAGTTCAGGGTCCACTTATATGTGAGAACATGTGG
>NW_007261227.1:0-14536 GCF_000164805.1 Carlito syrichta
TAACAAGACATCATAAAAATGTGGAATATTCTAAACCGAATATCCCAATTTCCATCATCCTGACCACAGGAAATTTCGGTATTTTGAGGTAACCTGAAGCGAGGGATTTTGTCGCAAAATGCCAGTTGATACTTGGGGAACTGGATTATGGCCGAAGATGTTGATAATAAACAAACGAAATTGTAGGTTCAGATACTCGATTACAAGTATAGAAAGGACCAGAATCTTCTTGGATCTGTAATAAGAGATTTTAGGTATCCACGTGGCAAGTAGATCTGAAAAATGAAAGGACCTACAAGCCCAGATTCCTCATTAAACCTTATCAAGAGGCCATATAGATTTTGACGTTTGAGGAACCATGAATCCGCATTCTCATCTCGTTCTCAGCAAGATGCCCTGATTTTCCTTGGTGATCTGGATTCCAAAATTCTGTATGAAAACAGATAGATGCCGAGCAGTTTCCCAGGGACGTGGAATCCGTGATTCCTGATTAACTTTAAAAATGTGTACTACATGTTAAGCATCCTCAAAACCCCCAAGCCATATCAAATAGATTCACAAATGAAAATTTAGGATTACAGTATACATCTTAAGACAAGAGTTACACGCAAATATGGAGAGATGATGCCTTAGTCCTGTAATCTGGCTTTAGTTGTGCCAGGAAACCCAACTGAATTGCATGGACTTGTTCTTGGTTACAACAATCAAGAGGCCCAGAAGGTTGCTGGGAATCTATAATGACACTTGTCCTTTCCAAGTGGCAACGTGCTCTGAAGAATTTGGAGAACTAGAAGCCCAGATTTCAAATAAGCCCTTATAACATAGTTTTGTAGAAATGGATTGAGGCCTCGCATAACCCACATTCCTTTTTTTATTATCAGGAAGACGTCCGGATGTTTTCTGGTGACATGGAAGTACAAACACTTACAGAGCAATACATATGCCAAGAAGTTTTCCAGGGACCTGGAATCGAAGATTGCTGGTTCCCCCTTAAGAATAGATCCTAAATATGTGGGAACCCCTAATCCCACATTCTCACATGTGAAAACTAATGACCAGCAGTAGTTTCTGGACTACAAGGTAAACCTGGAGCAAGTGATCACCTTAACAAATGGCAGATGATTGCGTGGATTGTGGAATCTGGCCTTACAGGACCCTGTGAAACAAACCGACCAGTAGGCCAGGGTCTCTGTTACAACTATCAAGAGGTGCAACACGTTCCTGCGGATTGTCAATGCCCGATTTGTTGTATGCAGATAGGACGTTGCTCTGAATAATATGAGAACCAGGACTCCCAGATTCCAGATTAGCATTTGCTAAAGTCCCTGTCGATTCCTAGGTATGAGCACTGCCTTAAGCCACGGATAATTTAGCAAATACACAGGTGTTTGCAAGTTACATGGAAACCAAGTTTCCTGGTCCTTCTTTAGTAAAGCGTGTAGAAACTTTCAAGGGACACAGTCACCTAGATTCCTATTTCGTTCTAAGCAAAAAGACGAGATGTTTCCTGTTTGCCTGGAAGCCCAGACTCTGGTATACCCATAGAAAGATGACAAGAATATGCCCGGGGACGTGAAATCTCAGATTCCTGGTTCCCTCCCAATAATACCTCCTAAAAAAATTGAACATCTAAACCAAAGTCCTAATAACCAACAGCGGAGCCACTGTAGTTTCTGGAGTATGAGGTAACACTGATGTCAGGGTTTACATACAAAACATCCTAGAGAATTACTGTGTCATGGATCTGGGGAAAAGAGGTTCCAAGTATCTATATGGACTTGTAGTGCGAGATTCTCGTTCACAACTATCAAGAGTCCACAGTGTTTCTGGAGTCCAGGAATGATTGATTCGTAATATCCACATAAAAAATTTCTCTAAAACATGAGGGGTGCTCAAAGCCCTGATCTCGTTTAGCACTTAGCAAGACGCACTGTACATTATCGGTATTGAGGGCCCATGTAGCCCAGATTCCTTATTTATCCTTCGCAAGAGTCATGAAGTTTCCTGTATATGAGGATTCGCATTTCCCAGATTCCTGCTTCATTCTGAGCAAGACACCGATATATTTCGTGGTGATGTAGAATTCAAGTTGTTTGCATATCACCTGAAACACCCCACGAAGTTTCCTGGGCAATAGGAATCCAAGATTCCTGGTTCCCTTTTAAAATACACCCTAATAATATGGGGACCTAGAAGCCCAGATTCCAGATTAAAACTCATTAATAGGCCCTGTAGTCTTCGGCGAATCAGAACTCCAAGAACCCGGATTCCCTTTTCATTCTCAGCAAGACGTCTTGATTTTCCCTTTCTATGTGTATTCCAAAACCCTGTATACAAACAGACAGATGCCCACAAGTTTTCTAGGGATGGGGATTCCGTATTCCTGGTTTACCTTTCAAAATATTTACTAAACATTTGGCAACTGCAAAACCCTCGACCCCACTCAAAATAAAAGGAAAAATGGAAGTTTGAGAATTACAAGGTTCATTTTGAGATCAAGAGTTACATAGAAATATGGCAAGATGATCCTTTATGTGCTGGAATCTGGCCTTAATTGTCCCGAGGAACCTAAAGGTCTTGTAGTGCCAGATACCTGTTTAGAACTATCAAGAGGACCAGAATGATGCTGGAGTCATGAATTGACTGATTCCTAATATCCACATGCTAAATAGCTCCAAAACATGAGGGGAGCTCAAATGACTGGGGACGTGGAATCAAAGATACCGGTTCCCTCCCAATAATACCTCCTAAAAAAATTGAACACCTAAAGTCAAAGTCAGAATAACGAACAACAGAGCCACTGAAGTTTCTGGATTACTAGTTACTACTGAGGTCAGGGCTTACATGCAAAAAATCCGAGATAATTTCTAGTGTCCTGTATCTGGAATTAGATGTTCCTAGTATCTAAATGAACTTGTAGTGCCAGATTCTCGTTCACAACTATCAAGAGTACCGAAGTGCTGCTGGAGTCCAGGAATGATTGATTCGTAATATACACATAACAAATAGCTCTAAAACATGAGGGCTGTTCGAAGCCCTGATCTTGTTTAGCCCTTAGCAAGACGTGATGTATATTTTCTGTATTGAGGACCCATGTAGCCCAGATTCCTTATTCATCATTCGCAAGAGTCATGTAAATTCCTGGAAATGAGGACTCCCATTGCCCAGATTCCTGCTTCATTCTCAGTAAAACACCGAGATATATCATGGTGATGTCGGATTCAAGTTATATGGATATCAATTGAAAGACCCCAGAAGTTTCCTGGACAATTGGAATACAAGATTCCTGGTTCCCTTGTACAAGACACCCTAACTATATGGGATCTTAAAAGCCCAGATTCCAGATTCCTGATTAAACCTTTAAGTGGCCCTATAGTCTTTGGCTAATGAGAACTCAAGAAACCGGATTCCCTTTTCATTCTCAGCAATATGCCTTGATTTTCCCTGTCAATGTGTATTCCACAATTCTGTATACAAAAAGACAGATGCCCACAAGTTTCCTAGGATCGAAGAATCCGTGATTCCTGGTTACCTTTAAAAATACTTACTAAACATTTGGCAACTGCAACACTCTCGACCCCTCTCAAAATAAAAGGACAAATGGAAATTTGAGAATTAAAACATTCATCTTGAGACCAAGAGTTACATGCAAATAAGTTGAGCTGATCACTTTTGTGCTGGAATTTGGCCTTAGTTGTCCCGAGGAACCTAACGGACTTGCAGTGTGAGATACCCGTTTACAAATACCAAGAGAACCTGAATGTTGCTGAAGTCCTGAATTGACTGATTCCTAATATCCACATGCTAAATAGCTCCAAAACATGAGGGGAGCTCGAATCCCTGATTCTTATTAGTCCAGTAGCAAGACGTCCTGAGAATTTTTTCAGATTGAGGACTCGTGTAACACAGATTGCTTATTCTTCCTTCATTGGAGTCAGTATAGTGTCCTCTATATGAGGACTCCCTTTCCCCAGATTCCTGTTTTGAAACCCTGATTCTTGTTTAGCCCTTAGAAAGACACCATGTAGATTTTGTGATTGAGGAACCGTGTAAAACAGATTCCTTATTTTTCCTTAGGAAGAGACCTCGAAGTTTCCTGTTATGAGGAGTATTACCCACATTCCTGTTTCAACTACCTTATTCTTGTTTAGCCCTTAGCAAGAGGACCTGTAGCTTCTTTGGGATAGAGAACACGTGCAACCCAGATTCCTTATTCTTTCTTAGCTAAACACTGTGTCTTGGCCTGTATATGAGTACCCCATTTCTGTAGATTCATGTTTCAAAAACCCTGATTAGTGTTTAGCCCTTAGCAATACGCCTTGAATTTTTTTAGGGATTGAGGACACGTGTAACACAGATTCCTTATTTTTTCTTAACAATAGGCACTCCAGTTTCCTGTGTTTGAGGACACCAACTACCCAGATTCCTACATTAAAAGCCTGATTCATGGTTACCTCTTAGTAAGACGCCCTGTGGTTTTTTGGGCTGAGGACTCGTGCAACAAAATTTCCTTATTCTTCCTTAGCAAGAGGCCGTGTAGTTTCCTGTATATGAGGACGCCCATTACCCAGATTCCCGCTATATTCTCTGCTAGGCACTGAGATATTTCCTGGTGACCTAGAAATCCAGTTGTTTGGATATCAAGACAAAGACTCCCACAAGGTTATTGGGGAACTGGAATCCAAGATTCCTGGTTTCCCTTAACAAGACCTCCCCAAAATGTGAACTCTCCTAAACCCATGTCCCAATTCCCTCCAGCCCGACCACAAGAAATTTCTGTAGTTTGAGGTAACATGAATCGAGGGATTTTGTACCAATGCGCCATTTGAAACCTGAAGTACCTGATTATGGTCCTAGATGTTCATAAGGCACAAAAGGATATTTGGGCCAGATCCTCGATTACAACTACTAAGAGAATAGAATGTTCCTGGGGATCGGTAATGACCAATTAAGGGTATCTATGGAGCTAATAACTCTGAAAAATGTAGGGACCCAGAAGCCCAGATTGCTGATTAAACCTTAGCAAGAAGCCCTGTAGATTCTGGCGAATGAGAAATCCTAGAACCCGATTTCATTTTCGTTCTCAGCAAGATGCCCTGATTTTCTGTCGTGATGTGGATCCAAAAACTGTGTATACAAATAGGCTGATGCCCAGAAATTACCTAGGGTCGTGGAATCCATGAATCCTGGTTACCCTTAACTGTACATATTAAAGAATTGGCAACCTCAAAACACCAGGCCCCTATTGGAATAGAAGAACAAACAGAAGTTTTAGGATTATGAGGTACATCTTAAGGCCGTAGTTACATACAAATATGGTGATAAGATTCTTTGGGTCCTGGAATCTGCCCTTTGTTGTCCCGAGGAACCCAATGGGCTGGAGGGTCCACATTTTCGGTTACAACTATCAAGATGACCAGAAGCTTGCTGAGAATCTATAATGACAAAATTGGCATATCGAAGAGGCCTGTAGCCCTAAAGAATGTGTGGACTTAGAAGCCCAGATTCCAGATTAGCCATTAAAATGTTTCCATGTAGAATTCTTGGATTGGCGTCCCCCATAACCCAGATTCTGTTTGTTCTCAGTAAGACTCCCGGAAGTTACCTGGCGATGCAGAAGTACAAACTCTTATATACCAATAATCATAAGCCGAAAAGGTCAGAACGTCCCTGGAATCCAAGATTGCTGTATCCCCATTAAGAATACTTCCTAACTATTTGGGGACATCTAATCCCAAGCTATGAATATCAATCTAAAATTCCACTAGTAGTTTCTGGATTAGGAGGTAAATCTGAAGTCAGAAATTACACGAAGAAAGGCGACATGATTCCTTGGATTGTGGAATCTGGTCTTACAGCCTCCTGCAAAAAAACCGAGCTGATGGCCAGATTCTCTGCTACAACTAAGAAGAGGAGCAGCAGGACCCTGGGAATCGGTAATTACAGATTTGTTGTACATGTAAAGGAATTAGTTCTGAAAAGTGTGGGGACTGGGACTCCAAATTCCTGAGTAGCATTTATAAAATTCCTAAAAGCTTCTAGGTATGAGAAGTACCTCAAGCCAGGGAAAATTAAACACTGCCCAGAAATTTGCTGGTCACATGCAAACTGATTTCCCTTGTTCCACATTGGTAACATGAGTAGAAGCTTTCTGGGGACATAGTGTCCGAGATTCCTGTTTCATACTCCAAAGAATGAACAGATGTTTCCCAGTTCCCTAGAAGTCCAGACACATGGCTCCCAATAGAAAGACTCCAGAATGCTCCTGTGGACTTGTAACCCAAGACCCTGGTTCTCTCCCAAAAATACCTTCTAAACATGGTTCAAATTCTAAACCCACATTCCTAATTCCGAATAGCTGAACTACCAGAAGTTTCTGGAGTACGAGGTAACCCTGAACTCAGGGCTTACATTCAAAACACCCGACATGATTACTAGTGTCCTGGAATTTGGCGTTAGAGGATCAAGAATCTAAATGGACTAGTAGTGCCATATTTTCGTTTAAACTATCGAGAGGACCAGAATTTTGCGGGACTTCTGGAATGAGTGATTCCTAATATGCACATAGGATACAGCTCTGAAAACTATGGGGACGTCGAAGTCCGAGTCTTGTAGGCCTTATGATGACACCCTGAACATTTTTGGAATTGACGACTCGTGTAAACCAGATTAGTTATTCCTCCTTAGCAGAGCCCATGTAGTTTCCTGTATATAAGGATTCCCATTCCCCAGATACTTGCTTCGAAATCCTGATTCTTGTTTAGCCCTTAGGAAGACGCCCAGTAGATTTTTGGCATTGAGGACTCATGAAAACCAGATTCCTTATCTTTTCTTAGGTAGATGCAGTGCAGTTTCCTGTATGAAGACTCCCATTACCGAGATTCCTGCTTCGAAACTCTGATTCTTGTGTAGCCCGTAGAAAGACTCCCTGTAGATTTTTGGGATTGAGGACATGTGTCACCCAGATTCCTTTTTCGTCCTTAGCAAGAGGTTGTGACCTTTCCTGTATACGAGGACTCCCATTCCCCAGATTCCTGCTTCAAATCCCTGATACTTTTTCTCCCTTAGTAAGACACCCTGAAGGTTTTTGGGATTTGAGGACTCGTGTAACCCAGATTCCTTATTCTTCCATAGTAAGAGGCCATTTACTTTCCCGTATATGAGGACTAACATTTCTCAAATTCCTGGTTAATTCTCAGCAATTCCCGAGATATTTCCTGATGAACATATAATTCCAGTTGTTTGGATATTAATAGAAATACTCCCATATGGTACCTGGGAACTCTAATCCAAACTTCCAACACCTTAGGAAGACATCATACAAATGTGGAATATTCTAAACCCAATATCCCAATTTCCACCAGACTGACCACAGGAAATTTCATTATTTTGAGGTAACCTGAACCAAGGGATTTTATCGCAGAATGCCAGTTGATACCTGGGGAACTGAGTTATGGCTGAAGATGTTGATAAGAAATAAATGAAATTGTAGGTTCAGATACTAGAATAAAAGTATCGAAAGGACAGGAATCTTCTTGGATCTGCAATAAGAGATTTCAGGTATTCACGTAGCAAGTAGCTCTGAAAATTGGAAGGACCTACAAGCCCAGATTACTCATTAAACCTTATCAAGAGGCCATATAGATTTTGACGATTGAAGACCCCTGATCCCGCTTTCTCTTCTCGTTCTCAGCAAGAGCCTGATTTTCCCTGGCTTTCTGGATTCCTAAATTCTGTATGCAAATAGACAGATGCCCAGCTGTTTCCCAGGGACGTGGAATCCGTGATTCCTGGTTACCATTAAAAATATATTCTACATGCTTAGCAACCCCAACCCCCCAGGACATATCAAATGGATTCACAAACGGAAGTTTTAGGATTAAAAGGTCCATCTTAAAACAATAGTTACACACAAATGTGGTGAGATCATGCCTTAGTCCTGTAATCTTCCTTTGGTTGTGCCAAGAAACCCAACTGAATTGCATGGACTTGTTCTTGGTTACAACAATCAAGAGGATCAGAAGTTTGCTGGGAATCTATAATGACAATTGTCATTTCCAAGTGGCAACATGCTCTGAATTATTTGGAGGACTAGAAGCCCAGTTTCCAGATAATGCCTTATAATGGGACCTGTAGAAATGGATTGAGGTCTCCCATAACCCACATTTCTTTATTTATTATCAGGAAGAGCCCGGACGTTTTCTGGAGATGTAGAAGTACAAACAGTTACATAACAATACACAAACACTAAGAAGTTTCCCTGGGACCTGGAATCGAAGATTGCTGGTTTCCGCTTAAGGATACATCCTTGATATGTGGGAACCCCGTAATCCCACATTCTCAGTGTGAAAAAGAATGTCCAGCAGTAGTTTCTGGACTATGAGGTAAACCTGAAGCCAGTTATCACATTAACAAATGTCAGATGATTGCGTGGATTGTGGTATACGGCCTTATACGACCCTGTGAAACAAAAGGACCAGTAGGCCAGATTCTCAGTTACAACTATCAAGAGGTGCAACACATTCCTGGGGAATGGCAATGCCCGATTTGTGGTATGCATATAGGACGTTGCTCTGAATAATATGAGAACCAGGACTCCCAGATTCCAGATTAGCATTTGATAAAGTCTCTGTCAATTCCTAGGTATGAGCACTGCCTTAAGCCACGGATAATTTAGCAAATGCCCAGATGTTTGCAAGTTACATGAAAACCGAGTTTCCTGATTCCTCTCAGGTAAAACATGTAGAAACTTTCAAAGGACACAGTGACCCAGATTCCTATTTCGTTCTAAGCAAAACGACGAGATGTTTCCTGTTTGCCTGGAAGTCCAGACTCTTGTATACCCATAGAAAGATGACAAGATATGCCTGGGGACGTGGGATCTAAGATTCCTGGTTCTCTGACAATAATACCTCCTAAAAAATTGAACACCTAAACCCAAAGTCCTAATACCGAACAGCAGAGCCACTGAAGTTTCTGGAGTACGAGGTAACACTGAGGTCATGGCTTATATACAGAAAGTCTGAGAGAATTTCTAGTGTTCTGTCTCTGGAATCAGTGGTTCCAAGTATCGAAATGAATTTGTAGTGCCAGATTCTCGTTCACAACTATCAAGAGTACCAGAGTGTTGCTGTAGTCCAGGAATTATTGATTCATAATATCCACATAAAAAATAGATCTAAAATATGAGGGGTGCTCGAAGCCCTAATCTTGTTTAGCCCTTATCAAGATGCGCTGTAGATTTTCCATATTAAGGGCCCATGTAGCCCAGATTCCTTATTCATCATTCGAAAGAGTCATGAAATTTCTTTATATGAGGACTCCCATTACTCAGATTCCTGCTTCATTCTCAGCAAGGCACCGAGATATTTCGTGGTGATGTAGAATTCATTTTGTATGGATATCAATTGAAAGACCCCGAAAAGTTTACTGGACAATTGGAATCCAAGATTCCTGGTTTTCTTGTACAAGAAACCAAAACAATATGGGGACCTAAAAGTCCAGATTCCTGATTAAACCTCATTAAGAGGCCCTGTAGAATTTGGCGAATGAGAACTCAAGAACCAGGATTCCCTTTTCGTTCTCAACAAGATGCCTTGAATTTCCCTGTCCATGTGTACTCCAAAACTCTGTATACAAAGAGACAAATGCCCACAAGTTTCCTAGGTTCAGAAAATCCGTGATTCCTGGTTACCTTTCAAAATACTTACTAAACATTTGGCAAAGGCAAAACCCTCAGCCCCTCTCAAAATAAAAGGACAAATGGAAGTTTGAGAATTACAAAGTTCATCTTGAGACCAAGAGTTACATCCAAATAAGGCGAGATGATCCCTTTTGTGCTGGAGTCTGGACTTAGTTTGCCCGAGGAACCTAATGGACTTGCAGTGCGAGATACCCGGTTACAACTACCAAGAGGACCAGAATGTTGCTGGAGTCCTGAATTGACTGATTCCTATTATCCACATGCTAAATAGCTCCAAATCATGAGGGGAGCTCGAAGACCTGATTCTTATTTCTCCAGTAGCAAGACGTCCTGAGAATTTTTTCAGATTGAGGACTCGTGTAACACAGATTCCTTATTATCCCTTCGCTGCAGGCTGTGTAGTGTCCTGTATTTGAGGACTCCTTTTCCCCAGATTTCTGTTTTGAAACGCTGATTCTTATTTAGCCCTTATCAAGACGCCATGTAGATTTTGGGATTGAGGAACCGCGTAAAAAAGATTCCTTGTTTTTTCTTAGGATGAGCTCTTGAAGTTTCTTGTTATGAGGAGTATTACGCACATTCCTGCTTCAAATTTCTTATTCTTGTTTAGCGCTTAGCAAGAGGCCCTGTAGTTCTTTTGGGATAGAGCACCCGTGCAGCCCAGATTCCGTATTCTTTCTTATCAAAAGCCCATGTATTTGCCTGTATATGAAGACCCCATTTCCACAGATTCATGCTTCAAAAACCCTGATTCTTGTTTAGCCCTTAGCAAGACGCCCTGAAGTTTTTTAGGGATTGAGGACACGTGTAACCCAGATTCCTTATTTTTTTCTTAGCAAAAGGCAGTCCAGTTTACTGTGTTTGAGGACTCCCACTACCCAGATGCCTACGTTGAAAACCTGATTCATGGTTACCTCTTAGTAATATGCCCTGTGGATTTTTGTGCTGAGGACTCGTTCAAACAAAATTCTTTATTCTTCCTTAGCAAGAGGCCGTGTAGTTTCCTGTATATGAGGACTCCCATTACCCAGATTCCTGCTACATTCTCTGCTAGGCGCTGAGATATTTCTTGGTGACCTAGAAATGCAGTCTTTTAGATGTCAATACAAAGACTCCCACAAGGTTACTGGGGAACTGGAATCCAAGATTCCTGGTTCCCCTTAACAAGACCTCCCAAAATGTGGATTCTCCTAAACCCATGTCCCGATTCCCACCAGCCTGACAACAAGAAATTTCTGTAGTTTGAGGTAACATGAATCAAGGGATTTTGTACCAATATGCCATTTGATTCCTGGGGTACCTGATTATGGTCCTAGATGTTCATAAGACACAAAAGGATGTTTTGGCCAGATCCTCGAATACAACTAACAAGAGAATAGAATGTTCCTGGGGATCAGTAATAACCGAATAATGATATCTATGGAGCTAATAACTGAAAAATTAAGGCACCCTGAAGCCCAGATTGCTGATTAAACCTTATCAAGAGGCCCTGTAGATTCTGGCGAATGAGAACTCCTAGAACCAGATTTCAATTTTGTTCTCTGCAAGATACCCTGATTTTCCCTCGTGAAGTGGATCCAAATACTCTGTATACAAATAGGCAGATGCCCAGAAATTACCTAGTGTGGTGGAATCCGTGAATCCTGGTTACACTCAACAGTACGTAATAAAGGTTTGGCAACCTCAAACACCAGGCCCCTATCGGAATAGAAGGACAAACAGAAGTTTTAGGATTACAAGGTTCATCTTAAGGCGATAGTTACATACTAATATGCTGATAAGATTCGTTGTGTCCTGGAATCTGCCCTTTGTTGTCCTGAGGAACCCAACAGACTTGAGAGTCCACATTCTCGGTTACAACTATCAAGAAGACCAGAAGCTTCCTGAGAATCTATGATGACAAAATTGTCATATCTAAGAGGCCTGTAGCCCTAAAAAATGAGTGGAAATAGTATCCAAGATTCCAGATTAGCCATTATACGGAGTCCATGTAGACTTCTTGGATTGGCGTCCCCCGTAACCCAGATTCTGTTCGTTCTCAGTAAGACTCCCGGAAGTTATCTGGTGACGCAGAAGTACAAACTCTTATATATCAATAATCATGAGCCCAAAAGGTCAGAAGGGCCCTGGAAACCAAGATTGCTGTATCCCCATTAAGAATACGTCCTAAATATTTGGGAACAACTAATCCAAAGTTACGAATATCAATCTAAAATTCCAGTAGTAGTTTCTGGATTAGGAGGTAAACCTGAAGTCAGAAATTACACGAAAAAAGGCTGCATGATTCCTTGGGTTGTGTAATCTGGCCTTACAGTCTCCTGCAAAAAAAAGCCGAGCAGATGGACAGATTCTCTGTTACAATTAAGAAGAGGAGCAGCAGGTTCCTGGGAATAAGTAATCACAGATTTGTGGTACGTATACAGGAATTAGTTCTGAAAAGTGTGGAGACTGGGACTCCAAATTCCTGATTAGCATTTAGAAAATTCCTGTAGGTTTCTAGGTATGAGAAGTACCTTAAGCCAGGGAAAATTTAGCACTGCCCAGAAGTTTGCTGGTCACATGCAAACTGATTTCCCTTCTTCCTCATTTCTAACATGAGTAGAATCTTTCTGGGGACACCGTGTCCGAGATTCCTGGTTCCTTCTCGGAAGAACAAACTGATGTTTCCCCATCCCCTAGATGGCCAGACACGTGACTCCCAATAGAAAGACTCCAGAACGCTCCTGTGGACTTATAAACCAAGACTCCGTTTCCCTCCCAAATATACCTTCTAAACATGGTTCAATATCTAAACCCAAGGTCCTTATTCCGAATAGCTGAACTACCAAAAGTTTCTGGAGTATGAGGTAACCCTGAACTCAGGGCTTACATTCAAAACCCGAGATGATTACTTGTGTCCTGGAATTTGGCGTTAGAGGATCCGGAATCTAAATGGACTATAAGTGCCATATTTTGGTTTCAACTATCGAGAGGACCAGAATGTTGTGGGACTTTGGGAATGAGTGATTCCTAATATGCACATAGGATACACCTCTGAAAAATATGGGGACGTCGAATTCCGAGTCTTGTGGGCCTTACCAAGACGCCCTGAAAATGTTTGGAATTGAGGACTCGTGTAAACCAGATTTGTTATTCTTCCTTAGCAAGAGCCTGTGTAGTGTCCTGTATATAAGGACTCCCATTATCGAGATACCTGCATCGAAACTCTGATTCTTGTTTAGCCTGTAGAAAGATGCACTGTAGATTTTTGGGATCGAAGACGTGTGTCACCCAGATTCCTTTTTCATCCTTAGCAAGAGGTTGTGAACTTTCTTGTATATGAGGACTCCCATTCCCTAGATTCATGCTTCAACGCCCTGATACATTTTTCTCCCTTAGTAAGACTCCCTGTAGGTTTTTGGGATTTGAGGACTTGTGAAACCCAGATTCCTTATTTTTCCATAGTAAGAGGTCATGTAGTTTCGTGTATATGAGGACTCCCATTTCGCAAATTCCTGCTTAATTCTCAACATTTTTTCAAGATATTTCCTGATGAACATATAATTTCAGTTGTTTGGATATTAATAGATAGATTCACATATAGTACCTGGGAACTGTAATCCAACTTCCAGGTTCCTCTTAAGAAGACATCGTAATAATGTGGAATATTCTATATCCAATAACCCAATTTCTACCAGCCTAACCACAGGAAATTTCGGTATTTTGAGGTAACCTGAAGCGAGGAATTTTGCCGCAAATACCTGTTGATACCGGGGGAACAGGCTTATGTCCGAAGATGTTGATAAGAAACAAACGAAATTGTAGGATCAGATACTCGATTACAACTATCGAAAGAACAGAAATCTTCTTGGATCTGTAATAAGAGATTTTAGGTATCCACATAGCAAGTAGCTGTGAAAAATGGAAGGACTTACAAGCCAAGATTCCTCATTAAAACTTATCAAGGGGCCATATAGATTTTGACGATTGAGGACCCCTGATCCCGCATTCTTTTCATGTTCTCAA
Source organism: Carlito syrichta (assembly GCF_000164805.1). Lineage (NCBI taxonomy): Eukaryota > Metazoa > Chordata > Mammalia > Primates > Tarsiidae > Carlito > Carlito syrichta. Next base: position 13,709 of record NW_007261227.1, read on the forward strand.
CAAGAGCCTGATTTTCTTTTTTTTTTTCTTTTGAATTGGAGTCTCACTCTGTCGCCCAGACTGGAGTGCAGTGGCTGCTCCCGGCCACCACAGCCTCGACCTGCTGGGCTCCGGCAATCCTTCTGCCTCAACCTTCCAAGTAGCCAGAATTACAGGCACGCACTACCATGCCCGGCTGATTATTTGATTTATTGTAGAGATGAGGTCTCGATGCCGAGGCGGGTCTCGAACCCGCAGGCTCAGGCAGTCCACTCACCTCAGCCTCCCAAAGGTGTGGGATTACAGGCTGAGCCACCGAACCCAGCTAGGAGCCTGATTTTCCATGGCGATCTGGATTCCTAAATTCTGTATGCAAATAGACAGAGCCCAGCTGATTCCCAGGGACGTGGAATCTGTGATTCCTGGTTACCTTTAAAAATATACTCCATGCTTAGTAACCCCAACCCCCAAGCCATATCAAATAGATTCACAAACGAATATTTTAGGATTACAGGGTACATCTTAAGACAAGAGTTACACACAAATGTGGTGAGATGATGCCTTAATACTGTAGTCATCCTTTAGTTGTGCCAAGAAATCCAACTGAATTGCACGGAGTGGTTCTTGGTTACAACAATCAAGAGTACCAAAAAGTTGCTGGGAATCTATAATGACACTTGTCGTTTCCAAGTGGCAACATGCTCTGAAGACTTTGGAGGACGAGAAGTCCAGATTCCAGATAAGCCCTTATAACGGAACCCTGTAGAAATGGATTGAGGTCTCCCATAACCCACAATCCTTTTTTAATTAGCAGGACGATGCCCGGATGTTTTCTGGTGATGTAGAAGT
>NW_007261228.1:0-71372 GCF_000164805.1 Carlito syrichta
GAATGACATGATTGTAATGGAAAGGAATGGAATGGAATGGATGGAATGAAATGGAGAGGAATGCAATGGAATCGAAAAGAATGGAATGGAGAGTATTGAAATGGAATGGAAAGATTGAATGGAATGGAATGGAGTGGAATGGAAAGCAATGGAGAGAAATGGAATGAAATGGTGAGGAAGGAAATAGAATGGAATGAAATGGAAGGGTTTGTAATAGAGAGGAATGGAATGGAACGGAATTGAAGGGAATGGAGAGGAATGAAATGAAATGGAAAGGAATGGAATGGAACTGAGTGGAAAGGAATGGAATAGAATGGAGAGGAATGGAATGGAATGGAATGGAAAGGAGTGGAGTGGAATGGAATGGAATAGAGTGAAATGGAAAGGAATGGAATGTAGCAGAATGGAATGGAATGGAGAGGAATGGTATGGAAAGAACCGTTGGAATGGAGTAGTATGAATTATTAAGGAGTGGAATGGAATGGAGAGGAATGGAATGGAATGGATTGGAAGATAATGGAAGGGAATGGTATGGAATGGAGTGGATTGGAATGGAATGGAGAGAAATGGAATGGAATGGAGAGATATGGAAGTGAATGGAATGGAGAGGAATGGAAGGGAGATGATTGGAATGCAATGGAATGGAGAGAAATGGATTATAATTAAATGGAATGGAAGGGAATGGAGAGGAAAGTAATGGAACTGAATGGAAAGGAATGAAATGGAAAGGAGAGAAATGGAATGGAATATAGAGGAATGGAATGGTATGGAGAGGTGTGAAATGGAATTCAATGGACAGGAAAGGAATGTAGACAACTGGAATGCAATGAAATGCAGAGAAATGGATTACACTTGAATGGAATGGAATAGAATGAATTGGAATGGAGAGGAAAGCAATAGGTGGAATGAATTGGAATTAAATTGAATGGGAGGAATGGAATGGAGTTTATGAAATGGAAAGAATTGGATTGGAATGTAATGGAGAGGAGTGGAATGGAGAGGGATAGAATGGAACGGAATGGAAATGAATGGAATGGAGGGGAATGGAATGGAATGGAGAGGAATGGAATGGAATGGAATGGAATGGAGAGGAATGGAATGGAATGGAATGGAGATGAATGGATTGCAATGGAAAGGAGAGGAATGGAATGGAGACGAATGGAATGGAGAGAAATGGAGAGGAATGGAAAAGAGAGCAATGGATTATAATTGAATGGAATGGAAGGGGATGGAGTTGAACGAGATGAAGAAGAATGAAATGAAAAAGAATAGAATGGAATGGTGAGGAATGGAGAGGAATGTTATGGAGAGGAATGGATTATAATGGAATGCAGTGGGATGTATTGGAATGGAACGTAGAGGCATTGAATGGAGAGGAATGGAATGGAATAGAGAGAAATATAATGGAGAGGAAAGGAGTGAAATCGAATGGAGAGAAATTGAATGAAGTGGAGTAGCTGGATTGGAATGGAATGGAATGGAATGGAGTGGAATTCAATGGAATAGAATGGAATGGATTGGAGGACAATGCAATAGAATGGAATGGAGAGGAATTGAATGGAATGGGGAGAAATGGAATGGAATGGGGTGGAATGGAATTGAATGGAATGGAGAGGAATGGAATGGAATTGAACAAAGGGGAATGGAATGGAAGGGAATGGAATTGAATGGAATGAAAAGGAATGGAATGGAGAAGATTGGAAAGGATCTGAATGGAGAGGTACGGAATGGAATGGAATGGAATGGAAAGGAATGAAATGGAATGGAATAGAGTTTAATGCAGTGGAATTAAATGGAATTGAGAGGAACGGAAGGGAATGGAGTGGAATGGAATGCAGTGGAATGGAATGGAGAGGACTGGAAAGCAGAGGAATGGAATGGAACGGAATGGAGAGGAATAGAATGGAATGGAATGGAGAGGAATGGAAGGGAATGGAGTGGAAAGAAGAGATTTGAATATAATGGAGTGGAATGGAAGGCATGGAGAGGATTGGAGAGGAATGGAATGGAGTGGAATGGAATGGACTGGCATGGAGAGAAATGGAATGGAATGGAAGGGAAGGGGATGGAATGGAGAGAAATGGAATGGAATGGAAGGGAAGGGGATGGAATGGAGAGAAATGGAATGGAATGAAAGGAAAGGGGATGGAATGGAGAGAAATGAAATGAAATGATGAGGAAAGAAATGGAATGGAATGAAATCCAAGGGAATGGAGAGGAAGGAATGGAGAGGATTGTAATGGAGAAAAAATGAAAGGAAAGGAATGAAAAGTAGAGAAATGGAATGGAGAGGAAAAGAATGGAGAGAAATGGAAAGGAGTGGAAAGGAATGGAGAGGAGTGAAATTGAGAGGAAAGGAAATGTGATGGAATGGAATGGAATGGAATTTAACAGAGAGGAATGGAGAGGAATATAATGGTATGGAATAGAAAGAATGTAATGGAGAAGAATTCAATGGAATCTAATAGAATGGAATGCAATGGAATGGAGAGGAAAGAAATGAAATAGATGGAATGGAATGCTGAAGAATTGAATGGAATGGAGAGAAATGGAGAGAAATGGAATGAAATGGTGAGGAATGAAATGGAATGGAATGGAATGGAAGGGATTGGAATAGGGAGGAATAAAATGGAATGGAATTGATTGGAATGGAGAAGAATGAAACACAATGGAAAGGAAAGGAGTGGAATAGAGAGGAATGGAATGGAGTGGATTGGAATGGAATGGAAAGGAATGGAAAGGAATGTAGTGGAATGGACTGAAGTGGAGTGGAATGGAATGGAATGGAGTGAAATGGAAAGGAATGGTATGGAGAAGAATGGAGTGAAATGTAGAGGAATGGAAAGGAATGGAAAGGAAAAGAGAGGAATGGAATGGAGTGGAATGGAATGGAAAGAATAAAATGTAATGGACATGAATGGAATGGAAAGTAATGGATGAATTGGAATGGAGGGGAATGCAATAGAATCGAATAGAATGGAATGAAATGGAATGGAGAAGAATGAAATGGAATGGATGGTATGCAGTGGAATGGAATGTCGAGGAATGGAATGGAATGGAGTGGAATGGAAAGCAATGGAGAGAAATGGAATGAAATGGTGAGGAATCAAATGGAAAGGAATGGAATAGAATGGAAGGGATTGGAATAGGGAGAAATGGAATGGAATTGAATTGAAGGAAATGGATAGGAATGAAATGGAATGGAAAGGAATGGAGTGGAATGGAGAGGAATGGAATGGAGAAGAATGTAATGGAATAGAGTGGAATGGACTGGAGTGGTGTGGAATGTAATGGAGTGGAGTGAAATGGAAAGGAATGGTATGCAGAGGAATGGAATTGAATGTAGAGGAATGGAATGGAATAGAAAGGAGAGGAGAGGAATGAACTAGAATGGAATTGAATGGTATGGAATTTAATGGAATGGACATGAATGGAATGGAGTGGAATGGAGAGGAATGGATGGAATGTAATAAAATGGAAAGGAATGGAATGCAATGGAATGGAGTGGAATGGAATAGAATGGAGAGTAATTGAATGGAATGGAGTGGAATGGAAAGGACTGTAGTGGAAAGGAATGGAATAGAGTGAAATGGAAAGGAATGGAATGGAGAGGAATGGAATGGAATGGAGAGGAATGGTGTAGAATGGAATGGTTAGATATGGAATGGAGAGGTATGGAAAGGAATGGAATGGAATTAAAATGAATGGAATTGAATGGAGAGAGTTGGAATGGATAGAAACGAATGGAGAGGAATGGAAAGGAATGTAGAGGAATGGAAGGGAGAGGAATGGAATGGAGAGGAATGAAATGGAGAGGAATGGAGTTGAATGGAATGGAGAGTATTGGAATGCAGAAGAACAGAATGGAAAGGAATGGAATGGAATGGAGAAGAATGTTATGGAGAGCAATGGATTGGAATGGAACGGAGAAGGGATTGGAGAGGTATGGAATGGAATGGAAAGAATTGGACTTTAGAGGAGTGGAGCGAAATCAAATGCAGAGGAATGGAATGGAGAAGATTAGTATGGAATGGAAAGGAGTGGAATGGAATGGAATGGATTGGGATGGGTTGGAGGACAATGGAAAGGAATAGAGAGGAATGGAATGGATGGAGAGAAATGGAATGGAATGGAGAGGAATGGAATTGAATAAAATGGAAAGTAATGGAATAGAGAGGAAAGGGATGGAAAGGAAGGAAGAGGAATGGAATGCCATGGAATGAATGCAATGGAATGGAGAGAAATGGAATGGAATAGAGTCGAATGAAATGGAGAGGATTGGAATGGAAAGTAATGCAATGTAAGGGAATGAAATGGAGAGGAATGGAAAGGAGAGGAACGGAATAGAATGGAATGGAATGGAATGGACTGTTATACAAAGTAATGGAAAGGGAGGAATTGAATGGAGATGAAAGGAATGGAGTAGAATGGAATGGAATGGAATGGAATGGAATGGAAGTGAGAGAAATGGAGTGAAATGGAGGGAATAGGAATGGAACGGAGTTGAATGAAATGGAAAGGCATGGAATGCAGTAGAAGAAGAGGAATGGAGTGGAATGGAGAATGGATTGGAATGGAGTGGAATGGTATGGAATGGAATGGGGTGGAATGGTATGGAATGGAATTGAATGGAATAGAGTTTAATGGAATGCAATAGAGAGGAATGGAATAGAATGGAATGGAATCGAGAGGAATGGAATGGAATGGACTGGATTGGCACTTCATTTAATGGAAGGCAATGGAAAGGAATGCAGAGGAATGGAAAAGTATGGATAGGATTTGAGTGGAAAGGAATGGAATGGAGAGGAATGGAAAGGAATGGAGAGGAATGGAATGGAGAGGAATGGAGTGGAATGGAGTACTATAGATTGGAATGGAATGGAATGGAACAGAGTTGAATGGAATTGAATGGAATGAATTGGAGGACAACGGAATGAAATGGAGTCGAATGGAGAGTAATGGAATGGAATGGAGAGGAATAAAATGCAATGTAGAGGCATGGAATGGAATGGAGAGAAATGGAATGGAAGGGAGTAGTATGGATTATTAAGAAGTGGAATGGAATGGAGAGAAAGTTACTGGAATGGAATGGATTGGAATGGAATGGAATGTATTGGAAGACAGTGGAAGGGAATGGTATGGAATGGAGTGGATTTGAATGGAATGGAGAGGAATGGAATTGAATGGAATGGAGAGGAATGGAAGGGAGACGATTGGAATGCAATGGAATGGAGAGGAATGGATTATACTTGAATGGAATGGAAGGGGATGGAGAAGAAAGGAATGGAACTGAATGGAAATTAATGGAAAGGAATGGAACGGACTGAAATGGAAAGGAGAGGAATGGAATGGAATATAGAGGAACGAAATGAAATGGACAGGAATGAAATGAAATGGAATGGAATTGATTGGAATGCAATGGAATGTCGAGAAATGGATAATACTTGAATGGAATGGAATAGAATGGAATGGAGAGAAAAGAAAGAGATGGAATGGATCGGAATTGAATTGAATGGGGAGGAATGGAATAGAGTTGTATGGAATGGAATGGAATGGAAAAAATTGGAATGGAATGGAGAGGAATGGAATGGAGAGTTATGTAATGGCAAGGAATGGAATGAAGGCGAATGCAATGGAATGGAGAGAAATGGAATGGAGAGGAATGGATGGAAAAGATGGAATGGAAAGGAATGGAGTGGAATAGAATGGATTGGAATGGAATGCAATGGAAAAGAATGGAATAGAATGGAATGAAGACGAATGGAATAGAAAGGAATGGAGAGGAATAGAAGCCAATCGAATGGAATGGAATGCAATGGAATGGAGAGGAATGTAAGGGAATGGAATGGAGATGATTGGAAAAGAGAAATGTAATAGAAAGTAATGGAATGGAATGTTATAGAGAGGAATGGAAAGGAGAGGAATTGAATGGAGAGGAAATAAATGGAGTAGAATGTACTGGATTGGAATGGAAGGGAGAGCATTGTAATCAAATGGAGTGGATTGGAATGCAATGGAGTGGAATGGAATGGAATGGCATGGAAGGCAGTATAATGGAGAGGTATGGAGTGGAATGGAGAGGAAAGTAATAGAATGTAATGGAGTGAATTAAATGGAATAGAGATCAAATGAATGGAATGGAGAGGAATGAAATGGAATTGAGAGAAATGGAATCGAATGAAGTGGATTGGGATGGAATGGAATAGAAGGGAATGGAAAGGACTGGAGAGGAATGAAATGGAATGGAGAGGATTCGAATGGAGAGGAATGGAGTGAAGAGGAAATTAAAGGAAGGGAGATAAATTAAATACAATAGTGAGGAATGAAATGTAATGGAATGTAATGGAAGGGAATGGAATAAAAAGGAATGGAATGGAATGGAAAGAAGTGAGAGGAATGGAATGGGATGGAATGGAATGGAGTTGAATGGAGAGGAATGGATTGAAATGGAGTGGAATGGAATGGAGTGGAATGGACTTGAGTGGAGTGGAATAGAAAGGAATGAAATGAAATGCAAAGGAATGGAAGGTAGAGGAATGGAATGGAATGTACAGGAATGGAATGGAATGAAAAGGAAAGGAGAGCAATGGAATGGATAGTAATACAATGGAATGGAGAGGAATGGAAAGGAGTGGAATGGAATGGAGAGGAATGGAATATAATGGAATGGAGATGAATGGAATGTAAAGGAATGGAGAAGAAAGGAATGGAGAGGAATGGATGGAATGGAAATAAAAAGAATGGAATTTAATGGAATAGAATGGAATAGAATGGAGAGAAATGGAATGGAAAGGAATGGAATAGATTGGAGTGGAAAGGAATGAAATGGAGTGGAATAGATTGGAGTGGAAAGGAATGGAATGGAGTGGAATGGAAACGATTGGATTGGAATGGAAAGGAATAGAGTGAAATGGAAGGAAATGGAATGTAGAGTAAAGGAATGGAATGCAGAGGACCGGAATGGAATGGAAAGGAAAGGAGAGCATTAGAATGGAGAGGATTGGAATGAATTGGAGAGGAACTGAACGAAGAGAAATGGAATGGAGAGGATTGGAATGAATGGAGAGAAATCGAATGAAGTGGAATGGAATGGAGTGGAATAGAATGGAGTGGAATGAAAAGGAGCGTAATGGAATGGAATGGAATGGAATGGAGATGAATGGAATGGAATGGAAACGAAAGGAATGGACAGGAATGGATTGGAAAGGCAAGGACTGGAAAAGATTGGAATACAGTGGAGATGAAAGGAATGGAATGGAATGGAATCGAATCGAATCGAATGTAGTGAAAAGGAATGGAATTGAGAGGAATGAAATAGAATTAAATGGTGAGGAACAGAATGGAGAGGTAAGGAATGGAACGGAATGGAAAGAATGGAATGGAATAGAGAGGATTGGAATGGAGAGGAACGGATGGAGAGGAATGGAAAGGAATGGAGAGGTATGGAAGGGAGACGAATGGAATGGAAAGGAATGGAATGGAATGGAGAGGAATGAAATGGAGAGGAATGGAGTGGAATGGAATGGAGATGAATGGAAAGGAGCGGGATGGAGATGTATGAAATGGAGGGGAATAGAATGGTGTGGAGTAGTATGGAATTGAATGGAATGGACTGGAACAGAATGGAATGGAATGGAATGGAATGGAATGGATTGGAGGACAGTGGCATGGAATGGAATGGAATTGAGAGGAATGGAATGGAATGGAGAGAAATATATTGGAATGGAGAGGAATGGAATGAAATGGAGACAAATGGAATGCAATGGAGAGGATTGGACTGAATGGAATGCAAAGGATTGGAATGGAGAGGAATGGAATGAAAAGGAATGGGGAGGAATTGAATAGAATGGAATGCAATGGAATGGAGAGAATGGAATGGAATGGAAACGAATAGAATAGAGAGGATTTAAATGGAATGGAATAGAAAGGAATGGATGGAAGGGAGAGGAATGGAATGGAATGGAATGAAGAGGAATGGAAAGGAGAGAAATGGAATAGAATATATTGGAATGGAATGGAATGTTATAGAGAGTAATGGAAAGGAGAGGAATTGAATGGAGAGAAAAGGAATGGAGTAGAATGGAATAGAATGGAATGGAATGGAAGGGAGAGGAATGGAATGAAATGGAGGGGATTGGAGTGGAATGGCAAGGAATGGCGTGGAATGCTGTAGATTGGAGTGGAATCAAGTGGAATGGAGAGGAATGGAATGGAAGGGAGTGGAATGGAGTGGAATGGAATGGAATGGAATGGAATAGAGATAAATGAAATGGAATGGAGAGAATGGAATACAATGGAGAGGAATAGAGAGGAATGGAATGGAATGGATTGGAATGGCATGGAATTTAATGGAAGGGAATGGAAAGGAATGGACAGGAATGGAATAGAGAGGAATGTAATGGAGAGGATTGGAATGGAGAGGAATAGACGGAGCAGAATGGAAATAATGGAGAAGAATGGAAAAGAGAAGAATGTATTGGAATGGAATGGATAGGACTGGAATGGAAAGGAATGGAACAGACAGCAATGGAGAAGTATGGAATGGGGAGGATTGGAATAGAGTGGACTAGTATGGATTGGAATGGAATGGAATGGAATGGAGAGGAATGGAATGGAATGGAATGAATTGGAGGAAAATGGAATGAAATGGAGTGGAATGGAGAGGAATGGAATGGTATAGAGAGGTATGGAATGGTATGGAGAGGCATGGAAAGGAATGGAATGGAGAGAAATGGAATGAAACAGAGTAGTAAGGATTGGAAAGGAGTAGAATAGAACGAAGAGGTATAAAATGGAATGGCATGGAATAGATAGGACTGGAATGGAATGGAGAGAAATAGACTGGAATGGAGAGAAATGGAATTGAATAGATTGGAGAGGAATGGAATTAGGACGATTGGAATGCAATGGAATGGAGAGAAATGGATTGTACGTGAATGGAATGAAATTGAATGGAATTGAAATGAATGGAGAGGAATGGAAAGGAATGGAATGCAATAAAATGGAAAGGATAGGAATGGAAAGTAATAGAGTGGAATGGAATGGAACGGAGAGGAATAGAAAGGAATGGAATTGAGAGGATTTGAATGGAGATGATTGTAATGCAATGGAATGGAGAGGAATGGAATATACTTGAATGGAATGGAATGGAATGGAATAGAATGGACAGTAATGGAATAGAATGAAATGCAATGGAATGAACTGGAGAGGAATTAAGAGTAATGGACGGAGTGGAATGGATTGGAATGGAGTTGAAAGGAGAGGAATGGAATAGTTTGGAATGGAATGGAATGGAGAGGATTGAAATGGAAGTTAATGGAGAGGAATCGAATGGAGATGTATGGAATGTAATTGAATGAAATGGAAAGGAATGGATTGGAATGAAGAGAAATGGAATGAAATGGAGAGGAATGAAATGGAATTGAATGGAGAGGATTGGAATGGAGATGAATGGATGGAAAAGATGGAATGAATTGGAATGGAGTGGTATGGAATGAAATGGAAAGGAATGGAATCGAATCGAATTGAATCGAATCAAATGGAGTAAAAGGGATTGGAATGGAGAGGATTGGAATGGAATGGAATCAAGAGGAATGGAATGGAGAGGTATGAAACGAAATGGAATGGAATGGTATGGAATGGAATGAAGTGGAATTGAATGGAGAGGAATGGAATTTAGAGGAATGGAATTAATGGAATGGAATGGAAAGGAATGGAATGCAGTAGTTTGGAGAGGAATGGTATGGATTGGAATGGAATGGAATAGAATGGAGTGGAGTGGAATGGAATGGAATAGAATGGAATGGAATGGAGTGGAATGGAAAGTAGAGAAATGGAATAGAAAGGAACACAATGGAATACTATAGAGAGGAACGGAAAGGAGAGGAATTGAATGGAAAGGAAAGGAATGGAGTAGAATGGAATAGGATGGAAGGGAATGGAATAGAATGAAATGGAAGGGGGAGGAATGGAAAGAAATGGGGAGGATCGGAGAGGAATGGATTGGAATAGAATGGAATGGAAAGAAATGCAGTAGAATGGAGAGGCATGGTGTGGATTAGAAAGGAAATAAATGGAAGGTAATGGAGTGAAGTTAAATGGAATGGATTAGTTTAATGAAATGAAATGGAGTGGAATGGAATGGAATGGAATTGGGTCGAGAGGAATAGATAGAATGAATTGGAATGGCATGGAAAGGAGTGGAATGGATTGGAAAAGAATGGAGACGAATGAATGGAGAGAATGGAATGGAGAGGATTGGAATAGACAGGCAAGGCTTGGAGAGGAATGGAAAGGAATGGAGAGGAATGGAATGGAGTGGAATGGAATAGAATGGAATGGAATGGAATAGAATGGAGAGGAATGGAATGGAATGGAGAGGAATGGAATGGAGAGGAATGGAATGGAGAGGAATGTAATGCAGTGGTGATATATGGATTGGAATGGAATGGAATGGAACGGAGTGTAATGGAATGGAATGGAATGAAATGGATGAGAGGACAATGAAATGAAATGGAATGGAGAGGAAACGAATGGAATTGAGAGGAATAGAATGGAATGGAGAGTAATGGAATGGAATGGAGAGGAAAGGAATGGAATTGAGAGGAATAGAATGGAATGGAAAGTAATGGAATGGAATGGAGAGAAATGGAATGGAATGGAGACGAATGGAATTTAAAGGAATGGAAAAGAATAGAATGGAATAGATTGGAGGGCAATGGAATGCACTGGAATGGAATAGAGAGGAATGGAATTGAATGGAATGAAAAGGGATGGAATGGAGAGGAATGGAATGGGGTTGAATAGACGGAATAGAATGGAGAGGAATCGAATAGAATCGAATAGAATGGAACGCAATGGAACGGCCAGGAATGGAATGGAATAGAATGGATGAAATTGAATGGAATGGAAAGGAGAGGCATGGAATAGAATGGAAAGGAACGGAATGGAATGGAATGGAGAGAAATGGAATGAAATAATGAGGAATGAAATTGAATTGAAATGAATGGAAGGGAATGGAATAGAGAGGAATGGTAGGGAATGGAATAGAATGGAATGGAATGGAGAGGAATCGAATGGAATGGAGAGAAATGGAATGGAATAGAATGGAAAGGAGTGGAGTGGAGTGGAATGGAATGAAATAGAGTGAAATGGAAAGTAACGGAATGTAGAGGAATGGAATGGAATGGACAGGAATGGTATGGAATGGCATGGTTAGGAAGGGAATGGAGAAGAATGGAAAAGAACGGAATGGAATTGAAAGGAATGGAATGGAATAGAGAGGACTGGAATGAAGAGGAACGGATAGAGAGGAATGGAAAGGCATGGAGAGGAATGGAAGGGAGAGGAATGGAATGGAGAGTATTGGAATGGAATGGAGAGGAATGGAGTGGAATGGAATGGAGAGGATTGGAATGCAGAAGAACGGAATGGAGAGGAATGGAGTGAAATGGAGAAGAATGTTATGGAGAGGAATTAATTGGAATGCAACTGAGAAGAAATTGGAAAAGAATGGAGAGAAATGGACTGGAAAGGAATGGAGTGAAATCGAATGGAGAGGAATGGAATGAAGTGTATTAGTATGGATTGGAATGGAATGGAATGGAATATAATGAAATGGAATGGATTGGAGGACAATGAAAGGGTGATACTGAATGGAATGGAATGGAGAGTAATGGAAGGGTATTGAATGGAATGGAACTGAGAGGAATTCAGAGGTATGTTATGGAGAGGAATAGATTATAAGGGAATGGAGAGGAATGGAATGAAGAGGAATGGATTGGAATGGAAATGAGAGTAATGGAATGGAGAGGAATGGAATGCAATGGAGAGAAATGTAGAGGAATGGAAATAGAGCAATGGACTATATCTGAATGAAATGGAATAGAATGGAGTGGAATGAAATGAACAAGAATGGAATGGAATGGAATGGAAGGGAATGGAGAAGAATGGTGAGAAATGTTATGGAGAGGAATGAATTATAATGGAATGGAGTGCAATGGAATGCAGAGGAAAGGATTGGAATGGAATGAAGAGGAATGGAATGGAGAGGAATGGAATGGAATGGATAGGAATGGAATGGAGTGGATTTTAATGGAATGGAACGTAGAGGATTGGAATGTAAAGGAATGAAATGAATTGGAGGAAATGAAAAGTAATGGAGAGTAATGGAATGGAATGGAGAGAAATGGAAAGGAATGGAGAGTAATGGAATGGAAAGAAATGGAATGGAGAGGAAAGTAATGGAAAGGAAGGAAGAGGAATGGAGAGTAATGGAATGGAAAGAAATGGAATGGAGAGGAAAGGAATGGAAAGGAAGGAAGAGGAATGGAATGCCATGGAATAGAATGCAACTGAATGGAGAGAAATAGAATGGAAAAGAATCGAATGGAAAGGAGAGGATTGGAATGGAATGGAATGGAAAGGAATGGAATGGAAGGTAAAGGAATAGAATGGAATGGAATTGAATGGAATGGAATGGAATGGAGAGGATGGAAAGGAGAGGAATTGAATAGAATGAAATGGAATGGAATGGACTGTTATAGAGAGTAATGGAATGGAGAGCCACTGAATGGAGATGAAAGGAATGGAGTAGAATGGAATGGAAAGGAATGGAATGGAAGGGAGAGGAATGGAGTGAAATGGAGGGAATTGGAATGGAATGGAGTGGAATGAAATGGAATGGCGTGGAATGCAATAGAAGGAGAGGAAAGGAGTGGAATGGAGATGAATGGAATGGAATGGAGTGGAATGGTATGGAATGCAATGGAATAGAGATTAATGGAATGGAATGGAGAGGAATGGAATGGAATGCAATGAAATCGAGAGGAATGGACTGGAATGGAATTTAATTTAATGGAAGGGAATGGAAAGTAATGCAGAGGAATGGAATGGAGAGGAATGGAATTTAATGGAATGTAATGGAGAGGATTTGAAGGGAGAGAAAAGGAATGGAAAGGAATAGAGAGGAATGGGATGGAGAGGAATGAAGTGGAATAGAGTAGTATAGATTAGGATGGAATGGAATGGAACAGAGGGGATGGAATTGAATGGAATGAATTGGAGGACAATGGAACGGAATGGAGAGTAATGGAATGGAATGGAGAGGAATACAATGGAATGGAGTGGCATGGAATGGAAAGGAGAGAAGTTGAATGGAACGGAGTAGTATGGATTATTAAGGAGTTGAATGGAGCGGAGAGGAATGGAATGGAATGGATTGGAAGACAATGGAACGGAATGGCATGTAATGAGGAGTATTGGAATGGAATGGAGAGAAAAGGAATAGAACAGAGAGGAATGGAATTGAATGGAATGGAGCAGAATGGAATGGAGACGATTGGAATGCAATGGAAAGAAAAGAAATGGATCATACTTGAATGGATTGGAAGGCAATGGAGTGGAAAGGAATGGAACTGAATGGAGAGGAATGGATAGGAATGAAATGGAATAAAATGGAAAAGAGAGAAATGGAATGGAATAGAGAGGAATGGAATGGAAAGGAGAAGAATGTAATGGAATGTAATGGAGAGGAATGTAATGGAGAAGAATGGAATACAATGGAATGGCGAGGTATGGATTATAATTTAATGGAATGGAATGGAATTGAATGGAATGGAGAGGAATGAAACAGATGGAAAGCATAGGAACTGAATTCAATTGGGAGGAATAGAATGAAGTTTTTGGAATGGAATGGACTGGAGAGGATTGGAACGGAATGAAATGCAGAGGAATGGAATGGACAGGTATGCAATGGAACCGAATGGAAAGGAATGGAATGGAGGGGAATGGAATGAAATGGAAGGAATGGAATGGAGAGAAATGGATGGAAAAGATGGAATGGAAAGGAATGAAATGGAATGGAGGTAAATGGAATGGAATGGAGAGGAATGGAAAGGAATGGATGGACAGGAATGGAATGGAGAGGACTGGATGGAAAAGATGGAATGGAAAGGAATGATTTGGAATGGGAAGGAACAGAATGGAATGGATAGAAACGGAATGGAATCGAATCGAATCAAATAGAAAAGAATGGAGTGAACTGGAATGGAATGCAGAGCAATGGAATGGAATGGAATGGAGAGGTATGAAATGGAGTGGTATGGAATGGAATGCAATGGAATGCAAAGGAATGAATGGAATGAAGAGGAATGAAATTTAGAGCAAAGAAATGGAATGGAATGGAATGCAGAGAAATGGTATGGAGTGGATTGGAAAGGAATGGTATGTATTTGAATGGAATGGAATGGAGTGGAATAGAAAGGATTGGAATGGAATGGAATGGAATGGAGCTGAATGGAATGGAAAAGATTGGAGAGTAATAGGATCGAATCGAATGCAATGGAATGGAGAGGAATGGAATGGAGTGGAATTGAACTGAATGGAGAGGACTGGAGTGGAATGGAATGGAATGAAATGCAATGGAAGGGAGAGGAATGGAATCGAATGGAGAGGATTGGAAAAGAGAAATGTAATAGAAAGTAATGAAATGGAATATTATAGAGAGGAACGGAAAGGAGAGGAAAGGAATGGAGAGAAAAGGAATGGAGTAGAATGGAAAGAATTGCAATGGAAGGGAGAGAAATGTAATGAAATGGAGAGAATTGAAATGGAATGGAGTAGAATGGAATGGTATGGCGTGGAATGAAGTATAATGGAGAGGCATGAAGTTGAATGGAGAGGAATGGAATGTAATGTAATGGAGAGGAATAGAATGGAATGGAAAAGAGATAAATCGAATGGAATGGAAAGGAATAGAATGGAATGAAATGGAGTCATTAGGAATGGAATGGAATGAAATGGATTGACATTGAATGGAATGGAAGGGAATGGAAAGGATTGGAGAGGAATGGAAAGAATAGGAATGGAATGGAGAGGATAGGAATGGAAAGGAATGGAAAGGAGAGGAATGGAAAGGAATGGAGAGAAATGAAATAAAATAGTGAGGAATGAAATGGAATGTAATCTAATGGAAGGGAATGAAATAGGGAGGAATGGAATGGAAAGGAATGGAATGGAGTTGAATGGAATGGAATGGAGTGGAAAGGAATGGAATGGAGAGGAATGTAATGAAATGGAGAGGATGGAATAAATGGAGTAAAATTGAGAGGGAGGTAATGGGGTAAATGTAATGGAATGTAATGGAACGGAATGGAGAGGAATGGAATGGAATGGAGTGGAATGTAATGGAATGGAGTGAAATAGAATGGAATGGAGTGAAATGGAAAGGAAAAGAATGTAGACAAATGAAATGGAATGTAGAGGAATGGAATGGAATGGAAAAGAAAGGAGAGGAATGAAATGGTGAGGAATGGAATAGAATGGAGAGGAATGGAACGAAGAAGAATGGAATGGAGAGAAATGGAATGTATTGGATTGGAGTGGAATGGAATGGAGTGGAATGGAATGGAGAGGAATGGAATGGAATGGAATATAATGGAAGGGAGATGAATGGATTGGAAAGGATTGATGAGGAAAGGAATGTAGAGGAATGGATGGAATGGAATGAAAAGGAAAGGAATGGAATGGAATGAAAAGGAAAGGAATGGAATGGAAAGGAAAGGAATGGAATAGAATGGAGAGGAATGGAATGGAATGGAAAGGAGTGGGTTGGAATGGAATGGAATAGAGTGAAATGGAAGGGAATGGAATGTAGAGTAATGGAATGGAATGGGGAGGAATGAAATGGAATGGAAAGGAAAGTAGAGGAAAAGAATGGAGAGGAATGGAATGGATTGGAGAGGAATGGAACAAAGAGGAATGGAATGGAGAGGATTGGAATGAATGGAGAGAAATGGAATGCAGTGGAATGGAGTGGAATGGAATGGAGTGGAATAGAGTGGAATGGAATGGAGTGGAATAGAATGGAGTGGAATAGAAAGGAGAGTATGTAAAGGAATGGGATTGAATGGAATGGAGATGAATGGAAGGGAACGGAGCAGAAAGGAATGGAGAGGAAAGGATGGAAGGGATTGATGGGCAAGGAATGGAATAGAATGGAAAGGAATGGAATAAAATGGAGATGAATGGAATGGAATGGAATCGGATCAAATCAAATGTAGTGAAATAGAATGGAAAGCAGAGGAATGGAATGGAACGGAATGGTTATGAATGGAATGGAGAGGTTTGAAATGGAATGGAATGGAAAGGAATAGAATGGAATGGAATGGAATGGAAAGGATTGGAAAGGAGAGGAACGGATGGAGGGGAATGGTAAGAAATGGAGAGGAATGGAAAGGAAATGAATGGAATGGAAAGGAATGGAATGGAATGGAGAGGAATGGATTGGAGAGGAATGGAATGGAGCGGAATGGAGATGTATGCAATGGAGAGAAATGGAATGAAGTGAAGCAGTATGAATTTGAATGGAATGGATTGGAACAGAGAGGAATGAAATGGAATGGATTGGAGGACAGTGGAACGGAATTGAATGGAATTGAGAGGAATGGAATGGAGAGGAATGGATTGGAATGGAGATGATGGAATGGAATGGAGACAAATGGAATGGAATGGAGAAGAATGGAATTGAACAGTATGGAACGGATAGGAATGGAGAGGAATGGAATGGAAGGGATTGGAGAGGAATGGAATAGAATGGAATGCATTTGAATGGAAGCGAATGGAATCGAATGGAATGGAGAGGATTTGAAAGGAATGGCATACAAAGGAATGAAATGGAAGGGAGAGGAATGGAATAAAATGGAGAAGAATAGAAAAGGGAGAAATGGAATAGAATAGAATGGAATGGAGGGAATGCAGTAGAATGGAGAGGCATGGAGTGGAATGGAAAGAAAATGAATGAAAGGTAATTGAGTGGAATGGAATCGAGTTTAATGTAATCAAATGTAGTGGAATGGAGTGGAATGAAATTGGGCAGAGAGGAATGGATGGAATGAAATGGAATGGCATGGAATGGATTGGAAGGAGATGGGAAAAAAATTGAGAGAAATGGATGGAGATTAATGGAATGGATTGGAATGGAATGGAATGGAATGGAATAGAGAGGATTGGAATGGACAGGCATGGAATGGAGAGTAATGGAAAGGAATGGAGAGGAATGCAATGGAGTGGAAAGGAATGGAGATAAATTGAATGGAATGGAGAGGATAGGAATGTAGAGGAATAGAGTGGAATGGAATGAAGTCGAATGGAATGGGGAGAAATGAAATGGAATGCAGAGGAATGGAATGGAGAGGAATTTAGTGTAATGTAATGGAAAGGAATGTAATGTAGTGTTGTAGTATGGATTGGAATGGAATGGAACGGAGTGTAAGGGAATGGAATGGAATGAAATGGATGGTAGGACAATGAAATCGAATGGAATGGAATGGAACTGAAAGGAATAGAATGAAATGGAGAGTACTGGAATGGAATGGAGATTACTGGAATTGAATGGAATAGAAAGAAATAGACTGGAATGGCTGGAAGAGCAATGGGATAGAATGGAATAGAATGGAGAGGAATGGAACTGAATGGAATAGAAAGGGATGGAATGGAGAGGAATGGAATGGTACTGAATGTAGAGGAAGGGAATGGAATGAAACAGAATGAAATGGAAATGAGAGGAATGGAATGGAATTGAATCGAGGGAATAGAAAGAAGAGGAATGGAATAGAATCAAATAGAAGGGAACACAATGGAATGACCAGGAATGGATTGGAATGGAATAGATGAAATTCAATGGAATGGAAAGGCAAGGCAAGGAATACAATGGAATGGAATGAAATGGAATAGAATGGAATGGAGAGAAATGGAAGGAAACGGTGAGGAATGAAAGTGAATGGAAGGGAATGGAATAGAGAGGAATGGAAGGGAATGGAATAGAATGGAATGAAATGGAGAGGAATGGAATGGAACGGAAGGGAATGTCCAGGAAAGGAATGGATTTGAATAGAGTGGAATGGGGATGAATGCAATGGAGTGGAATGGAATGGAATGGGGTGGAATGGAGTGGAATGGAATGGATTGGAGAGGAATGGAATAAATGGAAAGGAATGGAATGTAATGAAGTGGAATGCAGAGGAATAGAATGGGGATGAATGGAATGAAATCGAATGGAGAGGAATGGAATGGAAAGCAATGGAATGGAATGGAATAGAATGGAATGGAAGGGAAGGGAATGGAGAGGAATGGAATGGAATGGAATCGATTGGAATGGAGAGGAAGGGAATGGTGTGGAATGGAATGGAAAGGAGTGGAATAGAATGGAATGAAGAGGAAGGAATGAAATGGGGTGAAATGGAGAGGAATGGAATGGGGTTGAATGGAAAGGAATGGATTGGAACAGAATCGAATCGACAGGAATGAAATGGAGTGGAGTGGAATGGACTAGAGAGGAATGGAATGGAGCGTAAAGGAATTGGTTGGAATGGAATGGAGAGGAATTGAATGGAATGGAATGGAATGGAGAGAAATGGAATGGGGAGGAATGGAATGGAAAGAAATGGAATGGAATGGAGAGGATTGGAATGAAATGAAATGGAAGGGAGAAGAATGGACTAGAGAGGAATGGAAGGGAATGGAATGGAATTGAATAGAAAGAATAGGAATGGAGATGAATGGAATGGAGCGAAATGGAAAGGAATGGAGAGTAATGGAGTGGAATGGAATGGAGAGGAATGGAATGAAGAGGAATAGAATGGAAAGGAGAGGAATGGAATGGAATAGAGAGGAATGGAATGGGATGGAGAGGAATGGAATAGAGACGATTGGAATGCATTGGAATGGCGAGAATTGGATTACACTTGAATGGAATGAAATTGAATGGAATGGAGAGAAATTGAATAGAATGGAATGGAATGGATTGGAATTCAGAGGAATGGAATGGAGTGGAGTGGATTGGAAAGGAGATGAATGGAGAAAAATGGAATGGAGTGGAATGGCAAGGAATGGAATTGAATGGAATGGAAAGGAATGGAAAGGAATGGAGGAGAATCGAATGGAATGGAGAGGAATGGAACGGAATGGAATGGAGAGGAATGAATTGGAAAGATGGAATGGAGTGGAATGGAATGGAATGGAGAGGAATGGAGTGGAATGGAGAGGAATGGAATGGAATCGAAATGAATCGAAACGTGTCAAATCAAATGAAGTGAAATTGAATGGAATAGAGAGGATTTGAAATGAATGGAATGGAGAGGAATGGAATGGAGAGGTATAGATAGGAATGGAATTGAATGGAATGGAATCGAATGGAATGGAGTGTAATGAAATGTAGACGAATGAAATTTACAGGAATGTAATGGAATTGATTTGAGTGGAATAGAAAAGAGTGCAATGGAATGCAATGGAAAGGAATGGAATGGAATTGAATGGAGACGAATGGAATGGAAAGGAATGGAGAGGATTGGAATAGAATCAAAGGAAATGAATGCAATGGAATGGAGAGGAATGGAATGGAGTGGTATTGAACTGAATGGAAAAGACTGGAGTGGAATGGAATGGAGAGGATTGGAAAGGAGAGAAGTGAAATAGAAAAGAATGGAATGGAAGGTTATAGAGAGGAAGGGAAAGGAGAGGAATTGAATGGAAAGGAAAAGAATGGAATAGATTTGATGGAATGGAATGGAATGGAAGGGAAAGGAATGGAATGAAATGGAGAGGATTGGAATGGAGTGGTGTGGAATGGAATGGAATGGCGTGGAATGCATTAGAATGCAGAGGCTTGGAGTGGAATGGAGAGAATAGAATGGAATGTGATTGAGTGGGATGGAATGGAATGGAATAGAGAATAATTCAATGGAATGGAGAGGAATAGAGTGGAATGTATTGGAGTCGAGAGGAATGGAATGCAATCAAAATGATTGGCATTGAATGGAATGGAAGGGAATGAAAGGAATGGAGAGGAATGGAATGAAGAGGAATGTAATGGAGAGGATTGGAATGGAGAGGAATGAAATGGAGAGGAATGGTTAGGAATGTAGAGGAATGGAATTGAGTGGAATGGAATGGAGAGGTATGAAATGGAATGAAGAGGCATGGAATGGAGAGGAATGGAGCAGAATGGAAGGGAGTGGAATGGAATGAGAAGGAATGGAATGGAATGGAGAGGAATGGAATGGGCAAGAATGGAGTGGAATGGAATGGAGAGGAATGGAATGGAGTGGAGTAGTATGGGTTGGAAAGGAATGGAGTGGAAAGGAGAGGAATGGATTGGAATGGAATGGAATGGAATAGGGAGGAGTGGAATGGAATAAAATGGAATGGAGTGAAATGGAATGGAATGAAATGGAGAGTAATGGAATCGAATGAAGTGAAGTGGAGAGGAATGGAACGGGTAAATGGAATGGAATGGAATGGAAGGGAATGGAAAGGAATGGAATGGAATGGATTGGAATTGACAGGAGTGGAGTGGAATGGAATGGAATGGAGTGAAATGAAATGGAATGGAAATAGAGGAATGGAATGGAATATACAGGAATGGAATGAAAACGAAAGGAGAGGAATGAAATGGAATAGAATGGAGAGGAATAGAAAGAAGAGGAATGAAATGGAGAGAAATGGAACACAGAGTAATGTACTGGAGAGAAATCGAATGGAGAGGAATGGAATGGAACTGAATGTAGAGGAAATGAAGAGGAATGGAATGGAGAGGAATGGAATGATATGGAATAAAATG
This sequence comes from Carlito syrichta, assembly GCF_000164805.1. Classification (NCBI taxonomy): domain Eukaryota; kingdom Metazoa; phylum Chordata; class Mammalia; order Primates; family Tarsiidae; genus Carlito; species Carlito syrichta. The sequence continues at coordinate 20,618 of NW_007261228.1, forward strand.
GAATGGAGATAAATGGAATGAAAGGAATGGAGAGGAAAGAAATGGAGAGTAATGGAGAGAAATGGATGGAATGGAATGATTTGGAAAGGAATGGAATGGAATGGAGAGGACTGGTATAGAATGGAGAGGAATGGAAAGGAATGGACTGGAATGGAAAGGAGTGGAGTGGAATGGAATGGAATATAGTGAAAAGGAAAGGAATGGAATGCAGAGGAATGCAATGGAATGGAAAAAAGGTTTGTAATAGAAAGGAAAGAAGACGAATGGTATGGAGAGAAATGGATTGGAATGGAGAGAAATGGAAAGACGAGGAATGGAATAGAGAGGATTGGAATGTAATGGAGCGAAATGGAATGGGGTGGAATGGAGTGGAATAGAATGGAGTGGAATAAAATGGAGAGGAATTTAACGAAATGTAGTGGAATGGAATAGAAATGAATTGAATGGAATGGAGAGGAATGGATGGGATGGAATGAAATGGAAAGGATTGTAATAGAATGGAAAGGCATGGAATAGAATTGAGAGGAATGGAATGGATTGGAATCGTATCGAATCGAATGTAATAAAATTGAATGGAATGGAGAGTCATGGAATGGTAAAGAATGGAATGGAGAGGTATAAAATGGAATGGAATGGAATGGAAAGAAATGGAATGGAATTGAGAGGAATGGAGTGGAGAGTAGTGGATGTAGAGGAATGGAAAGGAATGGAGAGGAATGGAAGGAAGAGGAATGGAATGGAGAGGAATGGAAAGGAATTGAGAGGAATGGAAGGGAGAGGAATGGAATAGAGAGTAATGGAATAGAATGGAGAGTATTGGAATGGAGAAGTATGAAATGGAGAGGAATGGAAGGGAGTGGAGTAGTATGGATAGGAATGGAATGGATTGGAACAGAGCGGAATAGAATGGAATGGAATGGATTGAAGGACAAGGAATGGAATGGAATGGAGACAAATGGAATGGAATTGATAGGAATGGATTGGAACGGAGAGTAAAGGAATGGAATAGAGAGAAATGGAATGGAACGGAGAGGAACGGAATAGAATGTAATGCAAAGGAAAGGAGAAGAATGGAATGGAATGCTATGGAATGGAGAGTAATGGAATGGAACGGAATCAAATGGAATGGAGACGATTGGAATGGAATGGAATGGAAAGTAATGGAATGGAAGGGAGAGGAATGGAATGGTATGGAATGCAGAGGAATGGAAAGGAGACCAATTGAATAAAATGGAAAGGAATGGAATGGAATTTTATAGAGAGTAATGGAAAGGAGAGGAATTGAATGGAGAGGAAAGAAATGGAGTAGAATGGAATAGAATGGAATGGAATGGAAAGGAAGCGAGAATAATGGAATGAAATTGAGGGAACTGGAATGCAACGGAGTGGAATGAAATGAAATGGCGTGAAATGCAGTGGAATGGAGAGGAATGGAGAGGAATGGAGTGGAATGGAGAGGAATGGAGTGGAATGGAGAGGAATGGAATGGAATCAAGGGGAGTGGAATGGAATGGCATGGAATTGAATGGAAGGGAATGGAAAGGAATGGAGAGAAATGGAATGGAAAGGAAAGGAATGGAATAGAAAGGAAAGGAATGCAATGGAGATGATTGCAATGGAGAGGAATGGACGGAGAGGAATTGAAAGGAAAGGAGAGAATTGGAATGGAGAGGAATGGAGTGGGATGGAATGGATAGGAATGGAATGGAGAGGAATGGAATGTAATGAAGAGGAACAGAATAGAGAGGAATGGAGAAGAATGGAAAGCAGAGAATTTGAATGGAGTTGTGTAGTATTGATTGGAATAGAATGGAATGGAACGGAGAGGAATGGAATGAATTGGAGGACAATGGAATGGAATGGAGTGGATTAGAAAGGATTGGAATGGAATGTAGAGGAATGTTATGGAATGGAGAGACATGGAATGGAATGGAGAAAAATGGAATGGAATGGAGAAATATGGATTGCAAAGGAGTGGAATGGAACAGAGAGGAATGGAATAGAATGGAATGGAATGGATTGGAAAACAAGGGAAAGGAATGGTACAGAATGGAGAGGAATGGAATGGAATGGAGAGAAAAGGAATGGAACTGAATGGAGAGGAATAGAAAAGAATAGAACTGAAGAGAATGGAAAAGAGAGGAATGGAATGGAATAGAGAGGAAGGGAATGGAATAGAGAGGAATGGAATGGGATGGAGAGGAGTGGAAAGGACAGGAGAGAAATGGAATGGCGACGATTGAAATGCAAAGGAATGGAGAGAAATGAATTATATTTGAATGAAATAGAATGGAATGGAATGAGAGAAATGGAATATAATAGAATGGAATGGAGAGGAATGGAATGGAGTAGATTGGAGAGGAACGGTATGGATTTGAATGGTATGGAATGGAATGGGGTGGAATAGAATGGATTGTAATGGTATGCTAGAGAATGGAATGGAATGGAGTGGAATGGAATGGAGAGGAATAGAATGGAATGGAGAGGAATGGAATGGGATGGAATGGAATGGAGTGGACTGGAATGTAATAGAGTGGAATGGAATGGAATGGAGATGAATGGAATGAAATGGAGAGGAGTGGAATGAATGGAGTGAAATTGAGATGAATGGAATGGAATGTAACAGAATGTAGAGGAATGGAATGAAATGGAGTGGAAAGAACTGGAGTGGAGTAGAATGGAATGGAATGGAGTGAAATGGAAGGAATGGAATGTAGAGGAATGGAATGCAATGTACAGGAGTGGAATGGAAAGAAAAGGAAAGGAGAGGTATGGAATGGAGAGGATTGGAATGGAATGGAATGGAGAGGAATGGAACGAAGAGGAATGGAATGGATAGAATGGAATAACGGAATGGAGTGAAATCAAATCACTGTGACTCCCATCATAGAGAAAGACCAATCCCTGCCACACATTATGAATGAAGGCCAGTTAGTGGGTCATCCATTACAGAAGGTTAATCACTGGAGAACCTATCACATAAAAGAACCAATCACTGGGACACCCATGAGAGAAGGACGCCAGTTACTGGGTCACATACAACAGAGCATAGCAATTCACAGGGGCACCTATCAGATTAGTCCAGTTAATGGAACACCCATAAGAACGAAATGCTAAGACACACACATGCATCCACTGCAAAGTCAAAAGGAAACAAGCAAACAAAGAAAACAAAATTCATAAGATCCTCATGACAGTGATTAACAATCAAATTTCAATAAGTAGTCTGAATGTGAATGGAATAAATGCAACACTGAAAAAACAAACAATGACAAACTGGATAAGAAACCGTGACCCAATTATTTTTTGCAAGCATGAGACTTATTGCACTACAAGGGATGCACATAGCTCAAATTTAAAGAATGCCAAATAAGTTTCCAGGAAATGGAACACCTAAAAGGCAGGAGTTGTGATCTTAATATCAGACAAAACAACCTTTAAGCTATCAAAAATTTAAAAAGGTGCAAAAGGACACTACATAATAATAGAAAGTTCAATCCATCAAAAGGAAATATCAGCCAGGCTCGGTGGTTCAGCCTGTAACCCCATGCCTTTGAGAGGCTGAGGTGAGTGGACTGCCTGAGTCCGTGGGTTTGAGACACGCTTGGGCAAACAAGATCTCATCTCTACAATAAATTAAAAAATTAGCCAGTCGTGGTAGTGCGCGCCTGTAATTTTTCTATTCAGAAGGCTGAGGTGGAAGTAAGGCTGGAGCCCAGCAGGTCGAGGCTACAGTGGCCGGGAGAGGCCACTGCACTCCAGTCTGAGCGACAGAGTGAGACTACACCTCAAAAAAAAAAAAAAGAAATATCTATCCTAAGGATATATATGCACTAAACACAGGAGCACCAGAATTAATAAAGCAACTATTAAGTACATTAAAAAATATATTGACTCTAGCACTTTAGTGTAGGGAACTTGAATACCCCACTAAAAGACCTAGATAGATAATGGAGACAAAAAGCAACAAGCCGATCCAAAACCTAAACTTGACACTCAGCAAATTGAACTTAATAGATACATAAAGATTATTCCACCCAACAACTGTAGTGTATACATTCTACTCATCACCACACAGAACATACTCCAAGATTGATCATATCCTTGTCCATAAATCAAGCATATACAAATTCCATAAAGTTGAAATCTTGCCATGCATATACTTAGACCAAAGTGTAATATAAATAAATAAAAACACTGACAATATTTCCCCCAAACTCACAACATGAACACTAACCACATGTCACTGAACAACTAGTGGGTCAAATCTGAAATTAAAACAGAAATTTAAAAATGACTGGAAACAAATGTAAATGAAGAAACAGCATACCAAAATTTCTGGGATGCCATGCAAACAGATCTAAGAGGGAAATTTGTATCTCTATCAGCGCACATCAAGAAAATGGAAAGATTACAAAAGTAGAATCAAACAAATCACTCCAGGACCTGGAAAGAGAAGACCACCAAAACCCCAAATTTTGCAGAAGAATCCAAATTACAAAAATAATAGCCCAAATACGGGACATAGAAGACAAAAATATCATAGAAAATATCTTCAACAAAACAAAAAGCTGATTCTTTGAAAAAATTAAAAAGACTGATGGACCCCTAGCCAGAATGACCAGAAAAGAGAAAGAAAGCCAAATAGATACAATAGAAATACAAAAGATCAAAGAATACTGACTCCCAATGAAATAAAAAGGATTATCTGAGATTGTTGTGCACACATATATGGAAAAAAAAAACCTGATAACCTCAATGAAATGGAGAAATTTCTGACATTAAAAAAACCTCGCCAGGTTGAAACAAAAAGACTTTGAAACACTATATAGACCAATAACAACCCAGGAAATTTGCTCTATCATAAGAAATCTACCTAACAAAAAGAGCACTGATCCAGATGATTTTCAGCAGAAGTCTTCAAAACATACAACGAGGAGCTTATGCCAATCCTATTGAAAGTACTCCAGGTGCTGGGTTTGGTGACTCAGCCTGTAATCCCGTGCCTTTGGGAGGCTGAGGTGAGTGGATTGACTGAGCCCGCGGGTTCGATTGACTGGGCAGCGAGACCTCATCTCTACAATAAATCAAAAAATCAGCCAGGCGTGGTAGCGCATGCCTGTAATACCGGCTACTCGGAAGGCTGAGGTGGAAGGGTCGTCAGAACCCAGCAGGTCGAGGCTGCGGTGGCCGGGAGCGGCCAATGCACTCCAGTCTGGGTGACAGAGTGAGACTCCAACTCAAAAAAAAAATGAAAGTATTCCAGGTGATTGAGAAAGATGGAATTCTCCCCGATTAATTTTATGAAGCTAACATCATACTGGTACCTAAACCGAGTTAAGATTCAACAAAAATTATAAAACAGGCCAATATCCCTTATGAACATAGATACAAAAATCTTCAACAAAATTCTAGCAAATTGTATCCAAAAAAAAAATCCTCCACACCTCAAAAATCATCCACAATGTCCAAGTAGGCTTTATCCCCAGAATGCAGGTCTGGTTCAACATTCACAAGATCATAAACGTAATTAAACACATCAAAAGATGTAAAAACAAGAACCACAATCATTATATCATTAGACGCAGAAAAGTCTTTTGATAAAGTCCAACATCCCTTCTTAATAAAAACCTTCAAACATCTAAGTATAGAAGTAACATACCTCAAAATATAAGGGTCATCTATGATAAACCCACAGTTAACATATTGCTAAATGGACAGAAACTGAAACATTTTCCCTAAAAACTGGAACAAGACAAGATTACCCACTCTCACCCCTCTTGTTCAGCATTGTTTTGGAAGTCCTAGCTCAAGCAATTAGACAAGAAAAGGAAAGCAGCTGTTTCTAAATAAGAAAAGAATGTCAAGTTATCCCCCTTTTCTGCTGATATGATTCTATGCCTTGAAAATCCAACATATTTTATCAAAAACCAGCTTGCACTAATACAAGTATTTGGTAAAATCTCAGGGTTCAAAATAAATGTGCTAAAACCATTTACATTACAGCAACAACACGCAGGAAGAGACCCCAATTAAAAGCACTATCTCATTCACAATAGCCACAAAAAAATGAAATACCTCGGCATCTCTCTAACCAGAGAAGTGAAAGAACTTTACAGTGAAAACAACAAAACCATGCTCAAATAAATCCCAGAAGACACAAACAAATCGTAAAACATTCCATGCTCATCAGGAAGAATTAACACAGGAAGAATTAACATTGTTAAAATATCTATCTTACCAAAGTCAATCAACAAATTCAATGCGATACCCATTAAGCTATCAACATCATTCACCTCGGACCTGGAAATGACAATACAGAAATCCATATCAATAAATAAACCACCACAAATAGCCAAAACAATCCTTAGCAAAAGAAACAAAACAGGAGGTATCACATTTCCGGAATTCAAACTATAAAGATACAGTAAACAAAACAGTCTGGTATTGGTACAAGAACAGACAATAAACCAATGGAGAAGAATAGAGATTCAGGGGAAAAAAAGCCTAAATGTCTCAACCAACTCATCTTTGACAAAGTCTCCAACAAAAACCAGTGGGGAGAGGAAAATCTATTTAGCAAATGATGCTGAGAAAACTGATTGATCACGTACAGAAGATTGAAGCAGAGCACCTGCCTATCATCATATACAAAAATTATCTCTAAATGTACAAAATATCTAAATGTAAAACCTCAAACTATAAGAATTTTATAAAACACAGGCGACACCCTTATAGAAATTTGAATTGGCAACTAATTCCTATTCAGGACCCTAAGTGCCCATATCTTAAGAAATAAGATAGACAAGTGGGACCTCATCAAACTAACGACCTTCTACAAGGCAATAGAAACCATCAAGAGAGCAGGGAGACAACACACAGAATGGGAAAAATATTTACCAACTGTATATCTGAAAAATACCTAACAGCTATGATCTATAAAGATCCCAAATGCGGTGAAAGGAAAAAACAAACAGCCCCATTAAAAGGTGTGCAAAAGACACGAATAGGCACTTCTCAAAAGAAGAGATATGGCCAGTAAACAGACACATAAGGAAGTGCTCAGCCTCACTCATCATCAGAAAAATGCAAATCAAAACCACAACGTGATACCACATAGCACCAGTAAGAATGATCATCATTAATAAAACAAACAGAAGCAGATGCTGGCAAGGATGCAAAGAAAAAGGAACGCTTCTACACTGCTAGTGGGAGTTCAAACTAGTGCAACCTTTTTGGAAGAGAGTGTGGCAATTTATGAAAGAGCTACAAATTGACCTTCCATTTGACCCATAAATTCCCTATTGGGAATATACCCAGAAGAACACAAATTATTCTGCAAAAATGATACTTACACATATATGTTTCCTACTCTCTATTCTCAATAGCAAAACATGGAACCAACCATGTAGCCCATCGAAGCTGCACTGGATTAAAAAGACGTGATGCATATACACAATGGAATATTATGCAGCCTAAAAGAAGGAAAAACATATGGACTTTGCAGCAACTTGGGTGGATTTAGTGTCGATCATGCTCAGTGTTCTTCCACAGAAACAAATAACAGATTATAATATATTTTCACTCATAAGCCAATCTTGAGCAATTATAATACAATAATAAAGGGACTGGCAGTAGTGGGAAACTGTCAGGAGAGGGGAGTGGGACTGGTCATTGAGGGAAACTTCTAGGGGAGGGAGAGACGTACCTCATTAAAAATGTACCTGCATAATCAACGTTTGTATATCTAACTGCATTGTACCCTACATTTTTATAATAATAAAAAAAATGGAGGTCCAGTTACTGGGGTTCCCAGCACAGGAGATCAGTCCCTTGGATACACATAACAGTTGAAGTTTAATCACTGTGGCATCAACTACAGAGGCGATACAGTAACTGCGGCCCTGAACATAGAGCAGTACTAGTCACTGGAGCACCCATCACAGAGCAGTGCCAATCACTGAGAAGCCCATCAGGGAATAGGACCAGACAGTGGGACAGCTTTCACAGAAGAGAGTCAATCACTAAGGCACTCATCACAGAACAGGGAGAGCCACTGGTGTACACAACACAGAAAAAGGGAAGTCATTGAGACATCTATCACAAAGGATGTCTTATTAATGGGGTACTCATTATGGAGGAGAACCAGTCACTGGGACACAAATCACTGAGGAGACAGTCACTGGGGCAACAGTAATGGAGGAGGGCAAGTCACTGCATCAACCATTATGTAGGATACCCAGTCATTGTGGCAAAAATTACAGAGGAAATCATCATAGGGCACTGAACACAAAGAGTGTACAGTTACTGGAGCATTTTTCAAAGGTCAGTCACTGGGCACACATTATATAAGTGTACACGTCACTGGAAGATCTATCATACAGGAGAGCCAGTCACTGGGACAACCATCACAGAGGAGAGCTAGTCACTGGGGCATGCCTCACAGGAAGAATAGTCACTGGGATACCAATTATAGAGGAGTTCCATTTACTGGAAAATCCTTCAAAGAGGAAGGTTTGTGATGGGGCACCCAATTTTGAGGAGGTCCAGCTACTGGGACACCAATCAAAGAGAAGTCTAACTAAATGGAACACCTATTATGGAGGAAGACCCATCACAGAAGAGGTTCTGGGACGACTATCACAGAAGAGGACCAGTCACTGGGTCACCCATTAAAGAAGAGTCCCAGAAACTAGGGCATGTATCACAATGGAGAGCTAGTCCCTGGGGCACCAATGTTGGAGGAGGCTCAGTTACTAGTACATCCATTAAAAAATAGGGCTACTCACTCTGCTCTCCATCACAGAGGTTGGAGATTCTTTGGGACAGCAATCACAGAGAAATTTGGCAATTCTCAGGGACACCCATTATTGGGGAAGTCATATCACTGTGACACCAATCACAGAGGAGAGCTACTCTCTAGAGTACCTATTATATATGAAGGCAATTCACTGGGGCACAAATCACAGGGGAGCTTCAGTCACTGGAGGACAAATTTTGGAAAAGGATCTTTTACTGTGACACCCATCACAAGAATGGCTAGCCACTGGAGAACCAATTATAGAGGAGACCACGTAAATAGGGCTTCTGTTACAGGAGATGCATATTAACTGGGCAAACAATATGGGGGAGGCACAGCTACTGGTGCACCAATCATAGAAGTGGCCCAGTTTCTGGGGACACCCTTAATGATGGGGGTCACCATCTGCAGCATCAATCACAGAGGAAGGAGAGTCACCGAAGTACCCATCGCAGTGGAGGGCAAGACATTGGGGCAACAATCACAGATGAGTTCCAGTCACTGGGGAATCAATTATGTATGAGGACCTGTCACTGAGACACCTTTCACAGAAAAGGGCCAGTCACAGGACACCCATTATGATAGAGGCCTATTACATGAAACACCCATCATAGAAAATGGTTAATCACTGGGCATCCAATATGGAGGAGTTCCAGTCACTAGAACCATTCACAGAAGAGGTTCAGTCACTGAGGTACCCATAATGATGGAGGCTTAGCTGCTTCAGCACTGATCACAGTGTAAGGACAGTCACAGTGACACCCATCACAAAGAAGATTGAATCACTGCTGCACCCATTTTGTAGGAGGTCCAGGAACTGGGCCATTCACTGTGGCATGCATCACAGAGGAGGGACACTTATAATACATTCATCACAAAGGAGAAGTAGTCACTGTTGCACATACCACAGAGCAAGGCCAGGCAATGTGGCATCCATAAAAGAGAAGAGCCAGTCACAAAGGCATGAATCACAGAAGAGGGCTAGACACTGCGGCACACAGCACAGAAGAAGGTTCGTCACTGGAACATTTGTCATGGAGGAAGATCAGTTACTGAAGCAACCATCATAAAAACGGAGCAGTCAATGGGGCATCCATCACAGAGGAAGTGTAGTCACTGAAGCACCAATCACAGAGAAGAGCCTGTCACTTGTACAGCCAGCACAAAAGAGGGCCGGTCACCTGAGCAACTCTCACAGAGGAGAGCCTGTCACTGGGTCACCCATGAAAAAGGCAAACCAATCACAAGTAAAACTCTTTGAAATTACGGCTAGTCATTGGGAAACCCATCATATACGAAATGTAGTCACTGTGACATCCATAACATAGAAGCATCATTCACTGGGGCACCCATTATGGAGGAGGATCTGTCAGTGATACAGCCTTCAAAGAAGAGGGCTAGTTACTAGGGCAACCATTTTGTAGGAGGACCAGCCAATCTTGCACTTTCACAGAAGAGGCCCAGTCTCTTCTGCACCAGTAATGGAAGATGGCTGGTCACTTGTGCACCCATTATGGAGAAGATGCAGTCATTGGGGCATCCTATAGGGAGGAATCTCAGTCACTGGGGCATAGATCACAGAGGAGAGTCAGTTATTCGGACATTTATCAGAAAAGAGAGCCAATCACTGGGGCACTCATCACAGATGAGAATGAGTGACTGGGAAAACCATCACAGAGAAGAGCCAGTAACTGGGACATCCATCATTGAGAAGAACAATTCACTAGGGCACCCATCACAGAGGAGGCCAGTCACTAGGACTCCTAAAGCAGTGGAGCACCACTCGCCAGAGCAACCATCACAGAGGAGGCTAGTTGATGAGGTATCCATAACAGATGAGGCCAAGTCACTGAGGAACTTATTACAGAATGGAACCAGTCACTGTAGAAATGATCGCAGAAGAAGGTCATTCAACGAGGCGTGAATCACAAAGGAGAGACATTCACTGAGGCACTCATCACAGAGGAAAGACAGTCTTTGATGGGTCTACCAGTCACAGGCCCTTCTCTTTGATGGATTTCCTGTAATGATATCTCCTCTGATGACTAGTCATTTGGACACCCCAGTGAATGATCCTGCTATGTTATGGATGTCACAGTGATTACCCTTTGTCTACCATCTCCATTGGGATCTTAATCACAGAGAAGTCCAAGTCACTGAGGAACCCATCAGAGAGGAATGCCAGTCACAGAGGCAGTTATAAAAGAAGAGGATCTGTTACTGGGGCACGCATGAAAGATTGGGGCAAGTCACTGGGACACAATTCATAGACAAGGGGGAGTCACTGGGGAACCCATAACAGAGAAGGACCAGTCACTAGCACACCCACCACAGAGCTGAGCCAGTCAAAGTGCACCCCTCACAGAGGTGAACTACTCACTAGGGCATACTTTATGAATGAAACTCAGTCCATAGTGAACTAAACAAAGAGGAGGGCCAGTCACTAGGACTCTCCTCACAGAAGAGTGCCTGTAATTGGGGCACACATCACAGAGGAGTGCAAGCCACTAGGGCATATATAGTGAAGGGCAAGTCATGGACGTACCAAAGAAAAAAGGGAGCCACGCATTATTACAGCCACCATGAATTTAGAGCCAGTCATTGTAGCACCCATCACAGAGAAGAGTCAGTCACTGAGGCACCCCTCACAAAGGAGGACTATTCCCTAAGGCATTCATTATGGTTAAAAGTGAGTCACTGAGGCACCAATCACAGAGAAGAACCAATAACTAGGTCACTCATCACAAACAGGGCCAGTAAGTGTGGTACCAAACACAGAAGTGAACCAGTCATTACAGCAAACATCATAGAGGAGGGCTAGTAACTAGGGTATCCATTATGAATGAAGGCCAGTCAAAAGTGAACTGAATAAAGAGAAAGTTAAGTCATAAGTACTCTCTTCACAGAAGAGTGTCTGTCACTGGCACACATCACAGAGTAGTGCCAGCTACTGGGGCATATATGGAGGAGGGCCAGTCATGGAAGTAGCGAAGAAAAAGGAGAGCCAGTCACTAGTAACACAGTCATGAAGTTAGAGACAGTCATTGTAGCACACATCACAGATAAGTGCCAGTCAATGAGGCAGCCATCACAGAGAAAGATTAACAAAAATTTCTTGCATCACAGAGCATGTCTAGTCACTAGGGTACCAATAATAGAGGAGGGCCAGAAGTTGGGACACACATAACAGAGGAGGGTCAGTCAATGGTGCACACCTCACACAGAAAAGCAAGTTGTAGGGACTCCAACCACCAAGGAGGACTTGTCACTGGGGCAGCATTATGGTGGAGGGCTAGCCTCTGAGACAAACATCACATAGGAGGACCAGTCACTGAGGTGCTCATAACAGAAGCGGTATAGTAACTGGAAAACCATCAAAGGGAAGGGATTGTCATTGATAACGAATCAAAGAAGAGACCAGTCACTGGGGCAGACATCACAGAGGAGGGTCAGTCACTGGGACAGCCTTGAGAGAATGAGCCCATTAATGGTGGGGCATATCACAGAGGAAATCCAGTCACTGTGGCACTTATCACAGAGAAAGTGCAGTCACTGGGGAACACATAACACTTGAAGGTCATTCCCTGGGGTGCACATCACATAAGTGGGCCAGTAATTGGGGCAACAAACAAAGAGAAGGTTTAGTCACTGGCACTCCTGACATAGTGTGGTCTAATTATTGTGGCACCCATAACAGAAGAGGGCTAGTCACTGGGCCCCCATGTTATGAAGAAGCAGTCACTGGTTCACCCATCACACTGGAATGTCAGTCACTTAGACACTCATTAAGGAGAAGGCCCAATAAGTGGGACACCCCTCACCGAGGGGAGCTAGTCATTGGGGCAATCAATATGGAATAGGGTCAAAAAATGATGCACCAAAGAATGGGCCTAGTCATTTTGGCAAACCTAATGGAGGAAAGCCAGTCAATGAGTAGGTAACCACAGAGGACGGCTAGTTACTTAGGCACCAATTATGGAAAAGGTTAAGTCACTGGGACAAGTCAGTCACTGGGGCACACATTACACGGGAGGGGTATTTGCAGACATTCTTAACTGAGAAGGGTCAGTCTCTGTGGCTCCTTTACAAGAGAAGTAATAGTCACTGAGACATCCACCAAGAAGAGGGCTTATCACTGAGGCACCAATAACAGAGAAGGGTCAGTCACTGGAAAACAAGTTATGGAGGAAGGCCAGTCACTGAGACACCCATCACAGAGGAAAGCCAGTCACTGAGGGATTCTGTAATAGATACCATGTGACAAAACCTCCTTTGTGATGTGTGCTCCAGTGACTAGGCCTCTATGGAGATGGCACATTTACTGGGATACCCACCACAAATTAGGTCTAGTCACACCACCATAATGGTTGAAGGCCTATCACTGGGAACAAATAATTGACACTCTGTCACCCATTATGGAAAAGAGGCTGTGACTGACACATGCATTATATAGGAGACCCAATCACTGGGCAACAATCACAGAATAATGCTAGTCACCGGGTCTTTCATCAGAGAGGAGGAAAAATCACTGTCATTTTTCACAGGAAAGAACCAGTCACTTGGGCACACAACTCAGAGAAGGGCCAGTCACTTGGGAACCTATCACAGAGGTGATGAAGTCATTGGGCACTCCTTGTGGAGGACAATAACTGAGACAGCAATCACAGATATGGGCCAGTCACTGGTGAACTTATAACATATGAGGGTCAGTCACTGGAGTAGCCATCGCAGAAAAAGTCTATTCACTGAGACACCAATTACAGGGAGAGTCAGTCATTGGAGAACTGATGACAGAGGACCAGTCACTGAGGCATCCATTACAGAGGATAGTCAGTCACCAGTGCCTCAAATCCAAAGGAGATCCTGTCACTGGGACAGGCATTACAGAGTAGAGACAGTCACTGAAACCTACATCACAGAGGAGGGTCACTCACTGGAACAGCTATCACAGAAAAGGGTCTGTCGCTGGGTCACTCTTCACCGAGAATGAACAATCAATGAGGCACCCATAACAGAGGAAAGGCAGTCACTGGATACCTATAAAGGAGGGCCAGTCACTGGGACACCTCTCTTAGAGTTCAGTCACTCATTGTGGAACCCCTTAAAAGAGGGGTACTAGTCACTGAGACACCCACACAGAGGAATGTTTGTCATTGTGGCACCAATAATAGAAGAGGATCAGTCACTGGGCCCCATATGGAGGGTGGACAGTTATATGGTCAACCATTACAAAAACTGTCTTCTCTAGAGCACATATCACTGAAGAAGACCAATCACTGAGACATCAATCTTATAAGAGGACTTATTACTGAGGCACCCATTATGGAGGAGACAAGTTAATGGGACACACATCACAGAGGGAGGTTACTCACTAAGGCATCCATTTTTGGAGGATGCTCAGTCAAGGTGACACCCATTATTTAGGAAACTTAGCTACTGGGACAGCAAACACAGAGGAAAGCTAGTTACTAGGAAATCACAGAGAAAGCTAGCTGCAAATCACAGACAAGGATCAGTCACTGGGACATTTTTCGCAGAAAAACGTCATTCACTGGGGGCACACAAAAGAGGAGGTCTATTCACTGGGATAAAAATCACAGAGAAAGGCTAGTCACTGTGGCACAAATAACAATAATAGGGTCAGTCACTGGAGCATCCATTATGGAGGAGGGTCGGTCAGTGGGACAGCGTTCACAAAGGAGAGATAGTCACATGGATAACTATCATGGGGGACAGTTCATCACTTGAACAGCAATCACAGAGGAGATCCTATCACTGTTGCACCAATAGCACTGGAGGACCAGTCACTGGGGCAGCTATCACAGAAGTGGGTTAGTCACTGGGACAACAATTATGGAGGGGCTCATTTAGTGGAGTGTTTATCACAAAGAAGTGACAATCACCAGGACACCCATCTCAGACGAGAACCAGTGTCTTTGTCACCAAGCAGAGAGGAAAGCTAGTCCCTAGCTAGTCACTAGGGATGAGGATTAGTTACTGGGGCATCAGTAAAAGGCACAGTCATTGAGGCACCTATTTTAGAGGAAGGCCAATCAGAGGGACACCCAACACAGTGGAAAATCAATCACTGACGCACCCTTTTGGAGGCAGACAATTCGCTGTGCCACTCATCAAAACCAAAGGCCAGTCACCTAGGCATACATCACAGTGAACACCCAAACACTGAAGCATCTATCACAGATATGAGCCAGTCACTGGGGCACAAATTACAGAGGACAGCCAGTCATTGGTGCACTAATCATAGAGGAAAACTGGTTAATATGGCAACAAACACAGGAAGGAGTCACTAAGGCACCCCTCAAAGATAAGGTAAAGTCACTTGAACAGTCATAACAAAAGGGGACCAGTCAATAAGGTGCCCACCACAGAGGAAGGCTAGTCACTGGGACATCCACTATAAAGGAAGGCCAGTCACTGGAACACCCATCACTGAAAGAACCAGTCACTGTGGTACCAAATACAGAGGGAGACTATTAACTATGGCACCCAACTTGGAGAAAGACCAGTCATGGAGCATCAGTCATGATGGAAGTCCAGTCAATGCAGCACCTATTATGGAGGAGGTCAAATCACCTTGAAATCATTCACAGAGAAAGACCAGACACTAGGGTTTCTCTTATTATGGAGGTCAAGAAACCCAGGCATGCACCACAGAGGAGGACTAGTCACTGGGGATCCCCTATCAGAAGAAGCATGATTGCTAGGACACCCATCACAGAAGAGGTCTAGTAATGGGTCATCCATCACAGAGTATGACCAGCATTTTGGAACCAAAGACGAGACCTCGTCACTCTGGCACTCAAAATGGAGAGGGCTTAGTCACAGATACACCCATCACAAAGGAAATATAATCTCAGTGACACCTATTATATATGAAAATGTGCTACTGGGCCACTAATCAGACGAGGTAGGGTCACTGCAAAACACATTATGGAGGAGGTTCACTCACTGGAAACACATTAAAAATGAGGGCTAATCACTATTGTACCCATTATGTAGGAGTCCCTGTAAATGGGACATCCATCACAGAAGAGGACTAGTCATTTGGGCAAGCACTGTGTTGGAGGGCCAGTCACTGGGACATAAATCAAAGAAGAGTCCCAGTCACTGGGGCACACATAATGGAGAAGTAATAGTCACCGGGACATCCATTATAAATTAGGCCCATTTACTGTGCAACACATAACAATGGCGGCCCCGTCGCTTGAGCACCCATCACAGGAGCACACATCACAGAATAGGACAAGTCCTTGGAACACACATTAGGGAAGAGGTCCAGTTACTGAGGCTACTATCATAAAGGAGAGCAAGCCACTGGGACACACATCACAAAGAGCCAGTTGCTAAGACACCTAGCACAGAGGAGAGCTAGTCACTAGGGCATCAATAATTGATGAGGGTTAATCACTGAGGAATCACATTTACTGAGGCACCAATCATAGAGGAGAGCTAGTGAAATATGCACCCATCACAGAGGATAGTCAAAGGGCATCCATTAGGAGGAGACCCAGTCACTGGGTTATCCAACACAGAGGAGGGAAAGTCACCAGGGCACTCCTCACCAGAGACCCAGTCATTCAGCCAACAATTAGAAGCAGGGCCAATCACTGTGGCAATGATCACAAAGAGAGTCAGTCACTGAGTCACCCATTCAGAAGAGGCCCAGTCACTGATGCATACATCACAGAGGAAGCCCAGTCATTGTGGCACCCATCACTGTGGAGCCCAGTATCTGGGACACCCATTAATGAGGAGGGTTGTCACTGGGGAACACATCATAGATGAGGGCCAGACACTGGGTCACTGACTAAGAGGAGATCTGGTCACTGGACTACTGATATCAGATTATGGTCAGTCAATGAGGCACCATACACAGAGGAGGAACAGTCAATGAATCACCCATTACAATAGAGGGCCAGTCACTAGGGCAGCCATCACAGAAGGGGTCAGTCACTGGGGCACCTATTATAGAGAAGGGTAGATGACTGGGCCATCCATTGCCGAGGAGGGTGTCACTGGGGCATGCATTTTGTAGGAGGCCAATTCATTGGGACACCCATCCAGAGGTGGGATAGTCCCTGGGGCAACTAGTTTAGAGAAGCAGAGTGTCAGTCCTTGAGGCAAACATTATGGAGGAGGGTCAGACTCTGGGTTAGCACCACAGAAGAAGTCTAATCAGAGGGCACCAATTACAGAGGCAATCCTGTCACTGGGGCAACCACTACAGAGGTGAACAAATCACTGGTGCATTCATAAGAAAAAGGACAGACCCTGTGAAACCCAAAACAGTGGAGGGCAGTCTCTGGTGCACCCATCACAGAGGAGACCTATCACCGAGTTACACATTATAGATAATGACCAGTCACTTGAGCACCAATTATAGAGGAGAGCCAATACCTAGAGCGCTGATCAAAGAGGAGAACCAGTTAATGAAACCAAACACAGAAGAAGGACAGTCATTGAGTCACCTATCACAGAGGAAAGCCAGTCAAGGCAGTACACATGACAGAGCAAAGCCCCAGTGATTGGTACCAGTGATTAGCCTGTTTTCATGATAGTCAGTCACTGAGCCAACCACCACAGAGAAGGGCAT
The DNA here is from genome assembly GCF_000164805.1 of Carlito syrichta. Taxonomy (NCBI): domain Eukaryota; kingdom Metazoa; phylum Chordata; class Mammalia; order Primates; family Tarsiidae; genus Carlito; species Carlito syrichta. Next base: position 38,032 of record NW_007261228.1, read on the forward strand.
GTCACTGGGGCATACATCATAACGGAAGACAAGTCATTGAGACACCAACTACAAAAGAAGTTTTGTAACTAGAACATTTATTATGGAGGAACATCAGTCACTGGGACAGTGAAAGTTATGGAGGAGGGACAGTCACAGAGGGATATCACAGAGAAGATTTAGCCAATGTGACAACACAGAGAATATTTAGTCAATGGGAACACATCACAGAGATACATCCAGGCAGAAAAGGGCCAGTCCCTGGAAGCACCCATCACAGAAGAGTACCAGCCACTGGGACATCATCACAGAGGAGGGGTAGTCAGTGGGAACCTCTCATGGAGTAGAAATAGTCACTGGGACACATAATGTAGAGGAGGCGCAGTTATTGTGGCATCTATCACAGAAGGGAGCCAGTAATTGTGACATCCAACACAGGGGAGAGTCAGGCAAGAGGAAGCTATCATTGTGGAGGGCTATTCACAGTTACACCCATTTTGGACAAAGATCATTCAATTTGGCACCTTTCATGAAGGAGGCTCAATCAAAGGAGCACCTATTATGGATGATGCCAAATCAATGAGACACAGTTTACAGAGGAGGGTCGGTCACTGGCATGACATTCATAGATGAGGGCCAGTCACTGCGATAACCATCACAGATGAAGTCCAGACACTGGGGAACCAATTGTAGAGCAAAGTTCTCACTGGAGTACTGATCACACAGGAGCATCAGACAATTAGGCATCAAACACAGATGAGAGACAGTAACTGAAGTACTCATTACAGAGGAAAGCCAGTGACTGGGATACCCATCAGAGTGGAGGCCTTGCCAGTGGGATTTCAATTATGAAGGAGGCCCATAAAACAGGGCACCCATCATAAAACAAGTCTATTCACTGATGCACCCATTTTGGAAGAGACCCAGTTACTAGCACACCCATTACAGAAGATGTCTAGTTACTGCGGGACCCATAACAGATGATCACCAGTCACTGGGGCATCAAACACAGGGGAGGCCTAGTCACTGTGACACACATTATGTAAGAGGCCTAGTCAATGGGGCACACTTTAGAAAAGAGGTCAAGCCGAGCTCGGTGGCTCAACCTGTAATCCTGCGCCTTTAGGAGGCTGAAGTGAGTGGATTGCCTGTGCCTGTGGGTTTGAGACCCGCCTGGGTTAGTGAGACCTCATTTCTTCAATAAATCAAAAAAAAAATCAGCTGGGCGTGGTAGCATATGCCTGTAATTCTGGCTACTCGGAAGGCTGAGGTGGAAGGATCACTGGAGCCCAGCAGGCCGAGGCTGTGTTGTTTGGGACCGGCCACTGCATTCCAGTCTGGGCGACAGACTGAGACTCCAACTCAAAAATAAAAAAGACAGAAAAAAAAGAAAAGAGGTCAAATAACTGAACACCCAATATAAAGGAAGCTGAGTGAGACACCCATCACAGAGGAGGGTTAGTAACTGGGGAAAACATTATGGAGGAGGACCAGTCACTAGGCACCAACCACAGAGAGAATATACTCACCAGAGTACACAAAGGAGAAGAAGGCAAGTCACTGGGTCACCAAATTTGGAAGATAGTCACTGGGACAACCGTTCCAGATGAGGGCCAGTCACTAGGGCAACCATCACAGAGGAGGGCTAGTTATTATGGCATCTGTCACAGAAAAGGAGCAGTCCCTGGGACACTCATTACATATCAAGGTCATTCACTGTAGCATCCATCACAGTGGACGACCAGTTACAAAAAAGGCACAGGTTACAGAGGAGGGCTTGTCATTGGGAGGCCCAACACGGAAGAGGGTTTTTCACTGTGGCACCCATCACTGAGGGGGGTGAGTCCCTGAGGAGCCAATCATGGAGACAGACTAGTCACTGGTACTCCCATTACAGAAGAGGGCCAGTCACTGAGGCAACCATCATACATGAAGGTCAGTCACAGGGACATGCAACACAAAGGAGTGCTTATCACTGTGGCAGCCATTCTTGAGGAGGTTCATTAAATTGGAAAACTATCACAAAAAGGGCTGGTTATGGGAAGAATTTATTATGAGTAGTGTCATTCGTGGGGCACCAATCACAGAGGAGGTTAAGTGGATGGGACACCTATAATGCATCCTAGTCCCTGAGGAACCCAATATAGACGAGGAGCAACTACTGGGACACCCATCACAGAGGAATGTTAGTCACTAGGCTGCCCCTTAGGATGAATGGCCAGTTTGGGGTACAAATCACCAAGAAGGTCAAGTCACTAGGGCACCCATAATAAATGCTAGACACTGGACCACCAGTGATGTCCAGTCACCAGGACAGCAGTCACAGAGGAAAGCTAATCACTGGTGCACCAATCTAATATGAGGATCAGTCACTGGAGTGTTTTTCAAAGAAGGGGGCCAATCACTGGGTCACCCCTCAGAGAGGAGCGCTAGTCACTGGGACAACAGTTATGGAGGAGGCCCAATTACTGAAAGAACCATCACAAAGGAATGCAATCACTGCGGCACCAATTATAGATGAGGTTCATCACTGGGCCATCTATCTCAGAGTAGAGACAGTCACTGGGACATCTATCAGAGGGGAGAGCTAGTCACTGGGACATCCATAACAGTGGAAGTCCCAGTGATTTGACCATTAAAGATGAGTGCCAGTCATTGGTTCACCAGTCACAGAGAAGAGTCAGTCAGTGAGGCACCAAACACAAGTAAAATACAACCACTGAGTCACCTATCACAAAGGATACCCATTCAATGGAACCTAATCACAGAAGAGGTTCAGTTACTGAAACACTTATATCATAGGAGGGAACATCAAGGATGCTCCCAAGACAAAGAAATGTCATTCACTAAAGCAATTATCACAGAGGAGGGCCAGTCACTGGGACACCCATTGTAGAAGTCCAAACATTTTGGCACCAATCATAAAGGTGGTGAATTCACTGGACCACACGAAACAAAGGAGGGCCTCTCAAGAGGACATCCCTCACAGAGAAGGGATAAACACTGAGACACCCACACACGGTAGAGGGCTTAGCGCTGTGGCATCAATAACAGGGGAAGTCCTGTCACTGGATCAACCATTACAGAGGAGGGCCAGGCACTGGGCAGCCATCAAATATCACAGCTTATCACTTTGTCATCCAATATGGAAGAAGTCCAGTCACTGGGACACTCATCACAGAGGAAATGTACTTACAATGACATTCATTATGAAGGAAAGTCAGTCACTGGGGCACAAATCACAGAAGAGGCAGTCACTGGGGCACCCACAATGGAGGAGGGCTTTTCACTGAAGTAAACGTCATCAGGGAATCCAGTCACTGAGGCAAAGAGGAGAGCCAGTCAGTGAAGTACTCATCACAGAGGAGGGCTAGTCACAAGGACACCTATTATGAAGGAGGGCCAGTCACTGGGACACAAATCACGGAGGAGGCAAAATCACTAGGCTCCCATAATGTAGGAGGCCTTTTCACTGAAGGACATGTCAATAGGAGACCCAGTTCCTGAGGCATCTAACAGAGGAGGGCCAGTCATTTATGTACACATCACAGAGGAGGCACTTTAACTAAGGAACTCATGACAAAGGAGAGTGAGTCACTCTGCACCCATTTTTGAGGGTGATAATCACATCGGCACCCATGACAGAAGTTTGTTAGTAATGGGGGCACACATTATACAGGTAGACTGGTCACTGTGACTCTTGCAGCAGAAGAGGACCAGTCTCTGAGGCACCCATTAATGGACGAGGACCAGAAACTGGGTCATTCATCACAGAAGAAGGCTAATTACTGGGGCACCCATCACAGAAGACAGAAAATCACTAAGACATCCATTGGAGATGATGGCCAGTAACAGGGACACCCATTATAGAAAAGTCCCAGATAGTGAGACACATATTAAAGAGGAAGACTACTCATTGGGGCACCAATTTTTGGAGGAGGGCCAGTTACTAGAACACCCATCACTAAAGGGGTCTGGTCACTGCAGGACACATCATAGAGAATGACAAGTAATTGAGTCACCAATGACAAAGGAGTTTCAATAACTGGGGCACCAATTTTGAGGTAGGCCCATTTACTGTGACATTCATCAAATAGAAGGGCTAGTCTTTGGGGTGCCCATTATATATGAAGCCAATACACTGGGGGAACATTTCAGGTGACGTCCAGTCACTGGAGTTCTAATTATGGAGAAGGTTCAGTCACTGGGACACAGAGAACAAAGGAGGACCAGTCTCTGGGTCTCCGTTATGGAGGAAGCATAGTAAGTGGGCCACCCATCACAGAGGAAGACTAGTCAATGGATAATCAAAATGGAGAAGGTCCAGTAACTGGGGAACCCCTAATATTGAAGGGCCAGTAACTGCTGCACTGATCACAGGCAGTCACTAAGGTACCCATAACAGAGGAGGGAAAGTAACTGGTGCTATCATTTTGGATGTGGGCCAGTCACAGGGACAACCACAACAGATGAGGGTCATTCACTGCAGCACCCATCACACAGGAGGGCCATTCACTAAGTCAACCATCACAGAGATACTCTAGTCACAGGGCACCCATCACAGAGGAGGGATAGTCACCTGGGCATGCATTATGAATGAGGGCTAGTCACTGGGTTAGCCATCACAGAAGAGGTGCAGTCACTGTGGTACCTATTACAGAAAAATGCCAGTCATAGAGGAACCCAGCACAGAGGATGGGCAGTCATTTGGGCACACCTTAAAAGGAGGTCCAGTCACTGAGACACACATTACAGAGGAGAGCTAGTCACCTGGGTACCCATCAAAAAAAGACCAAATCACTTAGGTATCCATCAAATATGAGGTGTATTCATGGGGCTCCCATTACATAGGAGGAAAAGACACTGAGACAATTATCATAGAAGATGGAGAGTCATTGGGGGCACCCATCACAGAGGAGGATCAGTCACTAGTGCACCCATTATAGAGGCAGGCAGGCTAATCACTGGAGCACTCCTCAAGAGGTGGATAATCATTGGGACGCCCAAAAAAGTGGAGGGCTAATCACTGTGGTACCCATGACAGAAGAGTACCAGTCATTGGGGAACCTATTATGGTGGAGAACCTGTCATTGGGACAATATTCAGAGGAAGGCTAGTCAGTGGGGCAACCATTAGGGAGAAAGGCCAGTCACTGGGCACAATCAGATGGAGACCCAATCACTGGGGCAGTAATAATGGAGGAGAACCAGTTCCCAAGGGCACCCATTATGGATGAAGGTCAGTCACTGGGACAAGGTTTAGGAAAGAGGGCTAGTCTCTGGGTATAGAATTATGGTGGAGGGATAGTCAATAGGACACCATCAAAATGAAGGACTAGCCACTGGGACACTGATAAATGTAGAGGGCCACTCCCTAGGGCACACATTATGTAGGAGACCCAGCCACTGTGTCACCAATCTCAAAAGAGGATCTATCACTGATGCACCCATCAAAGAGGAGGATCACCCTGAGGCACCCATTACAGAAGCATGCCAGTCACTAGGGCCTCAATCAGAGAGGAGGGTCAGTCAGTTTAAGGCCATCGCAAAAGAGTCCAGCAACTGGCTAAGCCATCACTCAGAAGGGTCAGTCACTAGGGCAACCATCAGAGAGGAGGGAAAGGCACTGGGCAATAATTACCAAAAGTTCAATTCACTTGGGAAACCATTACAATTGTGTGTTAGGCATGGGGGACACACCTCAGAGGAAAACTAATCACTGGAACAAAAATCACAGAGGATTGATAGTTACTGTGGCAACTATAACAGAGGAAGACTAGTCACTTGGGTGCCTATTACAGGATAGTTAGTCACTGAGGCACCCATCACAGAGGAGAGAGAGTCACTAACTGGAGCACTTATTTTGGAGAAGGACCAATCATAGGGGCATCCATCACACAAGAGGATGAGTCACTAGAGAATCAACAAAGAAGAGAACAAGTCACTGGGGCACCCATGTTGAGGACGGTCACTGGACCACACAAATCACAGATGTGGATTCCTTACTGGGGAACCAATTATAGAGGAGGCCCAGTCACTTGGACTCCCAAAAGGGGACCAATCACTATGGGACTCATCACAGAGTAGGGCCAGTCCATGGTGCACCTATCACAGAAACAAGATAATCACCGGGGTACCCATAACAGAAGAGACATTCAGTCAATGTGACACATATTACATATGAGAGTCAGTTACTTGGTCTCCCATCAGAAAGGAGATCCAGTCATTTGAAGACACATCACAAAAGATATGAGTAAGCCGAGCTCGGTGGCTCAGCCTGTAATCCCGTGCCTTTGGGAGGCTAAGGTGAATGGATTGCCTAAGCACGCAGGTTCGAGACCCGCCTGGGCAGGGAGACCTCATCTCTACAACAACTCAAAAAATCAGCCGGGCGTGGTAGCACATGATGGTAATTCCAGCTACTCGGAAGGCTGAGGTGGAAGGATTGCTGTAGCCCAGCAGTGAGGCTGTGGTGGCCGGAAGACTCCAACTCAAAAAAAAAAAAAAAAGATATGAGTAACTCAGACACCCATTACAGTGAAAGGACAGTCTTTGGAGTGCACATCACAATTGAGGGGCAGTCACTGGATCATCAAATACACAGGTCAGCCAATCACAATTGTTCCAACCACAGAGGAAGTCCAGTTAATGATGCATAAAACAAAAAGGAGGATAGTAACGGAGGCACTCATCCCTTAAGAGGATCATTCACTGGGAGAAAAATCACAGAAAAGGGACAGTCACTGGGTCACCCATCAATGAAAAGGTACAGTCAGTGGGTCATCCATAACAGATGACAGTCAGTCAATGGTACCCAACACAGATATTAGTCAACCATGAGGTCACCCCTCTCAGAGAAGGACTAGTCACTGGAACAACCCTTACACAGGAGGGCTAGTCACTGTGGACCCCTAATAGAGAAGGGTCAGTCACTGTGACATCCATTATGGTGGAGGGCCAGTCACTGAGAGAACCATCACAGAAGAGGGACATTCACTGAAACACCCATCACTGAGGCAGGACAGTCACTGGGAAACCCATCACAATGGAAGTCATATAACTTGGACACCAATCATGAAGGAGTTCCAGTTAGTAGGACCCCCTTCATGGAAGAAGCCTAGTTACTACAGCACACATTACAGAGGGCATTCAGTCATTGTGGCACCAGTCACTGAGGAGGCATAGTGACTGGGGCACCCATAATGGAGGAGAACTACTCACTGAGGTGCCCAATAATTAGGAGACTAATCTCTGGACAGAGATCACAGAAGAAAGCCAATCACTGGAGCACCCCACACAGAGGAGGATCAGTTACTGGTGCATTTTTAAAAGAGGAAGGCCTTTCACTGGGGGATCCATCAAAGAGGAGTGCCAGTCAAAAAGCTATGCATCACAGAGCAGGGCTAGTCACTGAGAATCACATACCAGAAGAAGGTTTTTCACTGTGACACATATCACAGAGAAGCACAAACCACTATGACAGTCATCATAGAAATGGTCCTGTCACTTGTGCACTCTTCACAGAGGGAGATCAGTCACTGGGGCACACATCATGGTAGAGGGTCAGATAAAAAGACACACAGCAGAAAGGATGGCTAGTCACTGTGACACAAATCACAGAAGAGAACTTTTCACTAGGCTACAGATCACCGAGGAGAGAAAGTCACTGGGGTACCAATCATGAAAGAGGATTTGTCACTGGCATGCCTCTTATGTAAGAGATTCTGTCACTGGAGCAGCTGGCATAGAGGAAAGTTTGTCTCCAAGTCAACAATCAGAGAGGAGAATCAGTCACTGGAGCATTTTTCACAGAGGTGGCCTAATCACTGGGCACACATCACAGACGGCCAGTTACTGGGGCATCCATCACAGGGGACGTGTAGTCACAGGGTAACTAACACAGAGGAGGGTCACTTACTTTGATAACCGTCACAGAAGAGGGTCAGTCATGGCAACACCAATCACAGAGGAGCTGGGACTGATGCACCTGTAATAGAGTAGGACCAGTCACTGGGACACCAACTGCAGAAGAGGGACAGATGAGGGACTGGGGCAACCATTATGAAGGAGGCCCAGTCATAAGACAACTATCACAGAGGAGAATCAGTCACTAGGACACCCATTGCAGAAGAGAGCCAGTCACTGGGGCACCCAGCACAGAGGAGGACTTGTTCTTAGGTCATTCATTATAAATGAGGCATTTACTGGGACACCCATCAGAGGAGGCTTAGTCACTAAAACACCTAGTACAGAGGAGGATCAGTCACAGAGGCACCCACCATAGAGAAGAGCTAGTCATTGTGACACCCATTATGAGGATTCCCAGTCACTAGAGAACCCATTCTAGAAAAGGGCTAGTCACCTGGACTAGAACACCATGTCACTGAGACATCTATCACAGAGAAAGGTCAGTCACTGAGTCACACATCACAGAGGAAGCCCAGTCTCTGGGACATCAATTAGAAGAAAAAGCCATCGCTGAGGAACTGATCAGAAACAGGGTCAGTCACTGGGGCGCACATCACAATAGTGGCCCATTATCTGAGGAACACATCACAAAAGAGGTCTAGTCACTTAAGCAACCACCATAGTGGATGGACAGACTGTGGTTTCCGTTACAGAAGAGGACCAGTCATGGTGGCTCCAATTAAGGAGAAAGGTCAGTCACAGAACTCCCATTATATAGGAGGGTCAGGCACTGGGTCACCCATCACACAGGTGGGCCAATCCTGTTGAATCCCATTACAAAGGAAGAATAGTCAAAGGGTCACTCATTTTTGAGAACACCCATTAAGTGGAACACCCATCTCAGAAGTGGGCTAGTCACTATTGCAACCATTATGCAAAGGCTCCAGTCACCGGGGTTCCAATAACACAGGAAGCTAATCACTGGGCAACCATAATTGAGGAGACCCAATTATGAAGTTATCCCAGTCACTGGTGCAACCATCACAGAGCAGATTCAGTCACTGGGAAACTTATCACAGATGAGATCAAGGCATTGGGGTACCCTTCTTAGAGGATGCTAGTCATTGTGGCCTCCATTATAAATTAGGGCCAGTCACTGGGGCACTAAGTGACTGTGAAGGACAAGTCACTGTGACATCCATCACAAACAAGGGCCAGTCAGCAGGACATCCATCACAGAGGCATTTCAGTCACTGGAGCACATATTATAGAGGAGGGTCAGGGACAGGGCAACCATCACAGAAGAAAGGTACTCACTAGGTCACCTATTAAGTGGAGAGCCAACCAATATGACAACTATCACAGATGAGAGCTAGCCACTGGGCACTCATCACAGGAGAACCAATAACTAGGGTGCACATCACAGAGGAGAGCCAGTGACTGAGGCACACATCACAAACGAAAATCAGTCAATGAGGTACAGACCACAGATGAGGTCCAGTCACTAAGGTACGCATCACAGAGGAGGGGTAGTCACTGGGGACCCATTAAGAGGGGCCTAGTCATTGAGGCTCCAATCATAGAAGGGCCCAGTAAGTGGGGTAGTCATCACTGAGAAGGCAAAGTCGGTGTGCTACCCATTACAGAGGAGTCTAGTAACTGGAGAACCTATCATAAAGGAAGACCAGTCACTGAGGAACTCATCACAAAGAATGACCAGTCACTGGGACATGTGGATGAGACACAGTCACTGTGTCAACCATCACAGGGGAGGGTTAATCAATTTGGCATCCAACACAGAGAAGAACCAGTCACTGAGGTGCCTATCACAGAGGAGAACTAGTAGCTTATATCTCTGTCCCAAAAGATGACCAGTCACTGGAGAACCAATTTTGAGAAGGGTTAATCACTGGGGTACTGGTCACACAGAAGGGCCTGTCATTAAGGTACAAAAAACGGAGCAGTCCCAGCAACTTAGTCACCCATCACTGAAGGGGACTAATCACTTGGGAACCATCACAGAGAAGTGCCCAGTCACTGGGGCACCCATAATAGAGGTCGGATTTTCCTTGGGGAACACTTCACAGAGAAGGAACAGTCTCTGGTGCACCCATCACAGAGGAAGGCTAGAAGCTGAGTCAACAGAGAGAAAAGTCAGTAAATGGGGTACCTATATAAATAAGAGCCAATAATTGGACATCCATCACAAAGCAGGGTCAATAAATTAGGTCACATATTGGGTGGGCTAATATCTGGAAATCCCAATTGGAAGGAGGATCAGTTACTGTGACTTCAATCATGAAGGAACCTCAGTCAAAGGAGTATCTCTCACGGTGGAGGCCCAATCACAGGGACACAGCTCAAGAAGAAAGTTTAGTCACAGGGTTATCCAAAATGATCCAGAAACTTGGGCACCCATCACAGAGGAGAACAATTCACCAGGAACCCACTTGAACAACACAGTGTTACTGGGATACTCATCACAGAAGGGGATTTGTCACTGCAACACCAATTGCTAAGGATGGCCAGTCATTCAGGCACCAATAATCGAGAAGTCCCAGTCACTGTAGCAACTAAAATAGAGGGGTTAGATCATTAAGAAGCCATCACAGAAGTGGATCAGTCATGGTTGCACCCCTCAGATAGGAGTGCTGGTCACTGGGACATCCATGACAGAGAAAGGCAACTCTTGCGGCACATACAACATAGAAGGAACTGTAACTGGGGCATCCATTATGGAGGAGACAATCACTTTGGAACCAATCACAAAGGACAACCTGTGACTGTTGAACCGATAGCAGAGAAGAACCAGTCACTGAGACACCCATCACAGAGGAGAAATAATCACTGGGGCAATCAGTATGGAGGAGGCCCAGTCACTAGGGCAATTACTAGTCACTAGGCACTCATTTGGGTGGAAGTCCCATTAGACGCCCATCATAAAAGAGGACTAGTCTCTGGGGTACACAAAGGTGGCCAAATCATTGTGACATCCAAAGTGTAGAAGCCCCAGTCACTATGATGCACATCACTGAGGAGGGCTAGTCACTGAGACACTCATTATAGTTGAATGCCATTCAATGGGGCACCATCAAAGAGGAGGAACATTCACTGCAGCATACTTTATGGAGGAAGCCCACTTACTGATACACTCATCACAAAGGAGGGTCAGCCACTAGTGTGCTCATTATGAAGGCAACCCAAAAAAGGAACACCTATTACAGAGAAGAGCTAGTCACTGAGATAACCAATACAAAGGTTCCTCCCCTGAGGCACCAATCACAGAGCAGGCCCAGTTACTTGAACACCCATAATGGAGGAGGGTCAGTCACTGGAATACCCTTTATGCAGGAGAACCTGTTACTGGGACACCCACCACAGAGGAGGGATAGTAACCAGGGTTACTAGAGGAGGGTTCTTCATTATGGCGTCCACTATGGATGAAACATAGTCCTTGGAGTACCCTTTATGAAGGTTAGTCACAGGGTACAAATCACTGATAAGGTACAGGTATTTGGGCACCCATATTTGAGGAGCGCTAGTCACTGAAGCACCCAATATGTTGGATTCCCCGGTAACTTTGGCAGTGATAACAGACGAAAGCAAGTCATCAGGGAACTGATCAAAGAAGACGATCAGTTACTGGAGCATGTTTCACAGAGAAGGACCAGTCACTGGGACAGACAAAACCGAAGAGAGTCAATCACTGGAGTACCCATCACAGAGGCGGGGCAGTCACTTGAGCAACCACAGCAAAGGAGGGTCAGTCACTGGGACAACCTTCGCAGAAGTGGGCCAATGTGGTGCCCCTTACAGAGAAGTGTTAGTCACTGGTACATCCAACAAAAGGAGGATGGGTCACTGTGACACCCGTAATAGAGGATGTTGAGTCAGTCATTGAAACAGCTTTCAAAGAGAAAAAGTAGTAATTGGGGCCATGAATATGGTGAAGTATAAGTCACTGGGACACCAGTCTTAAAGAAGAACCTGTCCTGGAGCACAATTACTTTAGAAAGGTCAGTGAATGAAGCACCCATCACAGAAGAGTGCCAGTCACTGAGACACCCAATATTGATGAGGTCCATTATCTTTGGGGAGCTGTATCAGAGAGCCAATCACCAAGGCATCTTTCACAAAAGAGAAACCATCACAAGGGAACTCCTCACTGAGGAGGGTTACACTATAGCATCCACTATGGATGAAGCATAGTCCCTGGAGTACCCATCACAGAGGAGGCACATTCACTATGACACCAATCACTGAGGAAGACTGGTTACCTGATGACACATCATAGAGAGGAGATCAAGTCACTCATGAACTATCACAGAAGAGGGTCACACTATGAGGCATCCACCACAGAGGATGTTCTGTCAATGGGGCATCCATTAGAAGGAAGGCCAATCACTGGAGGATTGATCCCAAAAGAGGGTCATTCTCTGAGGAACCCATTAAAGAGGAGACAAAGTCACTGGGGAGCACATTACTGAGAAGTTGTAGTCACTGGTGAGAGAGGAAGTCAAATTACTTGGACACACATTATATTAGCGGACCAGTCTATGGGGTACCCATCACAGAGGAGGCCACTCACTGGGGTACCCATGACAGATAAAGACCTGTCATTGAGAAGCAATTATACAAAAGAGTCAGTCACTGAAGTAGCAAAAATTAAGGAGATTCATTCAAAGAGGTACAATGCAGAGTAAGGACAATCAATGAGACACACAACAAAGAGGACCCGTCACTGTCACCCATCACAGATTAGGAGTAGTCACTGGGGCAGCCATAACAAAGGAGAGCCAGTCACTGGGAAGCCCATCACAGAGGAATGCCAATCACGTGGATAACTCTCACAGAGGAGGGCTAGTCACAGGGACACCCATCACAGAGGAGAAGTAGTCACTCTGGCTTTCATAACAGAGTAGTACCAATCACTGGGGTGCTAATTAGGGAGGAGAACCAGTCACTGAAACAAATGACATAGTTGAAAACTAGTCACAGAACAGCCATTATATAGGAATGTCAGTCACATTTGCATCAATTACAGAGGAGGTACACTAATAACGAAGAAGGACCAGTCACTGGGACACTTATTATGGCGAGGCCCATTCACTGGTGCATCCTTTATGGAGGAGGCTCAGTCACTGGGAAATGATCACAGAGGAGAGTCAGTCAAGGTAGACCCATTATGGAGGCGAGCTAGTCACAGGGCCACTCAACATTGTTTATGCCTAGTCAATAGGGCATTCACTTTAAATGAGGGCATGTCACTGGGACATCTATCACAGAAGAGTGTAAGTCACTGAGACAACCATCACAGAGGAGAGAAATTCACTGGGACACCCATCACAGAGGAGGCTAGCCACTGGGACACCCCTAGCAGTAGAGTGCCAGTCACTATAGCATCCCTCACAGAGGAGGCTAGTAACAGATGAGAGCCAGGCACTGGGGCACAAATTACAGGGTAGAACCAGTCACTGTAGCACCAATCACCTAGGAAGGTCAGTTACTATTGTGTGAAGCACAGAGAAGAGACAATCACTGAGGTACCCATCACTGAGGCTAGCCAGTCACTGTGGCAAAAATCAAAGAGGAGGCCCAGTCACTGAAAAGCTCATCACTAAAAAAAACGTTACTGCCGGACTCGGTGGCTCAGCCTATAATCCCGTGACTTTGGGAGGTTGAGGTGAGTGGATTGCCTGAGCCCCCGGGTTCGAGACCCGCCTGGACACCGAGACCTCATCTCTACAATAAATCAAAAAATGAGCCGGGCATGGTAGCGCATGCCTGTAATTCTGGCTGCTTGGAAGGCTGAGGCGGAAGAATCGCTGGAGCCCAGCAGGTCGAGGCTACGGTGGCCGGGAGCGGCCACTGCACTCAAGTCTGGGTGAAACAGTGAAACTCCAACTCAAGAAAAAAAAAAACAATTACTGAGGTACCCATCCCATAGGAAGGCCAGTCTCTGGGACAGTTATTACAGAAGAGAACAAGTCACTAGAGTACCCAGTCACAAAGGAGAGTCAGTCACAAAAATACAGGGGCACAAAACATAGAGAAGGGATAGTCACCGGTGCACCAACAAAGAGAAGGACTGTGGCACTAATAAGAGAAGAGAATAGTTACTGGGGCACCCTCTATGAAAGAGGGCCCGTCACTGGGGCACACATAAAAAAGGAGGTCCTATCACTGGAGCATCTATCACAAAGGAGAACCAGTCACAGGGACACGCATTACAGAGGAGGGCTAGCCAATAGGACACAAATTATGCAGGAGGCCCAGTTACTGGAATACACATCAGAGATGAGGAAGTCACCGGGGCGCCCAACTTGGAGGACAGCTAGTCATTGTGGCAGTAATCACGGAAAGGACCAGTCACTTAAACACCTATTATGGAGTAGGACCAGTCACTGGGATACCCACTAGAGAGGAGTGTCTGTCACTGGGGCACCCATTATGAAGGTTATGGACTGTCACTTGGGCACCCAGCACAGAGTAAGTGTAGTCACTGGGGCACCCATCAAAGAGGAAAGCCAGTCACTATGACAGCCATCACATAAGAGGACAAGTCACTCAGTCACCCTTAACAGAGGTTGGCCAGTCATAGGTACAAACTTCACAGAATAGGGCTACTCACTTGAACACCTAACACAGAGGAGTGCTAGACAGTGTGCCACCCATAACAGTGAAGGGCATAGCATTCGGGCCTCCATTATGAAGAAGAGTCTGTCATGGGGACAACCTTCACAAATTAGAGCTTGTTAGAGAGGCCCAAAATTCAATAAGGAACAGTTACTAGGTCACTCATTACAAAAAAAGTGGTTTTCATCAAGGCATGCATTCAAGAGGATGTCCAGTCATTGGGGATACCAAGTAAAGAAGCAGCTTAGCCCCTGGGGCAGCCATTATGGGGGAGGTCCAGTCACCATGCTAGACAACACAGAGGAGAGTTAATCACAGAAGCATCCATCATATATGAAGGCTAGTCACTGGGAAATCAATCACAGAGGAGGTCCCATCACTGGGGCAATATTAAGGATTAGGGCTATTGGAGGGACATCCATCACAAAGGAGGATTACTCACTGTGATACCCATTACGGAAGAAGGATTGAAATGGAAAACCCATCACAGAAAGAATGGTAGTCACTGGCACATCCATCACAAAGAAGTGCTAATCATTGAAACACCAATTATGGAAGAGGTCAGTAACAGGAACACCCATCACAGAGGAGGAGTAATCACTGGTGCAACGAATTTGGAGGCGGGGGGCAGTCACTGGGGCACTAAGCAGACAGAAGTCTCAGCCAATGGTGCACTTATGGAGATGGCCCAATCACTAGGATACCCATTGCAGAGGTGTGTCAGTCACTGTGGCATTCATTATGTAGGCGGCCCTGAAATTGTGGTTTCCATTACAGAGTAGAGCTAGACACTGAGGCACTATTTTGGATGAGGATCAATTTCTAGGGCACCCATTCTAGAAAAGTTTCAGTCACTAGGGTACCCATCAAAAAGAACGGTCAGCCTTTCAGGCAACATTTGTAGAGGAGACCAAGTTACTGGGGCACCCAATGTGTAGGAGGTCCAGTCCCCATTACATCTATCACTGAGATCTTCTTATTGGGGCACTTATGACAGAAGAGCCACAGTCACTGATGCAGCTTTCACAGAGGAGAACCAGTAATGAGTCATTCATCAAAGAAGAGGGACAATCACTGGGGCAACCATTAAGGAGGGAGGAGATCTAGTCACTGGGACACTGACCACAGAGGAGGGAAATTCTCTAGGGTAGGCATTGGAGAGCAAAGTCAGTCAAGGAGCCCAAAGGGCAAGTAATGGAGGCATCCCTCTCAGAGGAGGGCTATTATCTGGAGCTCTCAATAGAAGGAAAGTCAATTACTAGGGCAATGATCACAGTGAAAAATAAAACACTGAGGTACCCAACACACAGAAGTATGTGTCAATGAGTCACCAAAGTCATAGGAAGGACAACCGCTGAAGTAAACTTCACATCAAAAAACCAGTCACGGGGAATCCAATAAGATAATATGCCCAGTGATTTAGTCACAAATCACAAAAAGAGTAAGTCATTGGGGTACCTATCACAGAAGAGGGCCAATCACTGAGCCAACCATGGCAGTTGTAACAGAGGAAGTTGTAACAGAGGAGGGCCAGTCACGTTGGCACCCATAACACATAAGGGTCAGTCATTGAAGTTTCTACAAGAGAGGTGGGCCTGTAATTAGGGCATCCCTCGGAAAGGAGGGCTAGCCATTTTAACAGCCATAGAGAAGTTCTTGTCACTGTGTCACCAATAACAGAGGAAGACCAATCATTGTGACACTCATTAAGGAGGAGTCCCAATAAGTGGAACACCCATCACCGAAGAGGGCTAGTCGTTGGGGCACCCATTATGGAGGAAATCCTGTTACTGGCACACCAATCACAGAGGAAGATATTTACTAAAGCATCCATTATGGTGAAGGGTCACTCATGGGGGCATAAATCACCAATGGATACAGTCACTGGGACACCTATAATGAAGGAGGACAAGTCACTGCAGCATGCATTATGTAGGAGACCCAGTCACTGGGAGAGAGATTCAAAAGGAAAGATAGTCAGTGGGCCACCAATTACAGAAGATGATCATTTACTGGGGTATTTTTCGCAGAGGTGGGTCAGTGACTGGTGTAATCATTACAGAGGAGGACCAGTCACTGGTGCTTGCATTATAGAGGAGGTTCAGTCAACAGGCCATCTAGTGTAGAGAAGAGATAGTCATGGGAACACTCATTACAGAGAAGAGCCAGTCACAGGGGCACCCATCAGAGAGGAGTGCCTGTAATTGGAACATCAATTATGGGAGAGGCCTATTTACTGAAACACCCGTCACTCAGGAGGACTAGTCACAGGGAGACCAAATTTGGATGAAATCCAGTCACAAAAGCTCCAATCACAGAGGTCTTAGGCAATGGAGGACCTAATATGGAGGAGGATAAATCAATGAGACAATCATAACAAAAGAGAGCCCATCACTGGGCACCTGATCACAGAGGAGGTCCACTCACTGTGGCATCCATCACAGAGGAGAACAAGACACTAGTGAAACCATCACAGAAGAGTGGCAGTCACTGAGGAACCCATCATAGGGGAGAGTCACTCACTGTGGCACACATCATAAATGAGGGCCAGTCACTGGGCACACATCATAGACAAGGGACAGTCACTGGGGCACCCATTAAGCGTGGTTCATTCACTGAGGGCCTAATCACAGAAGAGGGTCAGCTCCTGGGTCAGCCATCACAGAGGAGGCAATAATCAATGTCCTCTCCATTATAGAGGAGGATCAGTTATTGTGATATTTTTCATTAAGAAGGGCCAGTCACTGGGGCATACATTACAGAGGAGGCCCTTAACTGGAGCATTTATCACAGAGGAGTGCCAGTGCCTGAGTCATTCATCACAGATGAGACCCAGTCATGGTGGCACCCATCACAGAAGTGGACCAGTCAGGGTGACACCTAAGTTGGAGGAGGGCTAGACATCAAGCCACCAATCAAAGAGGGGGCTGAGTCAATGGAGCCCCTATCATGGAGAAGGCCCAGACACAGGGAGATTGATCACAGAGGAGGACCTGTCATTAAGGCTCCCATTATGGAGGTGACTAGAAGAAACTAGGGCACCCATCAAGAGTAGGGCTAGTCACCGGGGCAAAACTTTTGGAGGACACACAATAAATAAGACACCCGACACAGAAGAGGACTTATCACTGTGACATCCATTATAGAAGGTGGCCAGTCATTGAAGCACCAATCACAGAGAAGGCTCAGTCTCTGAGGCATCCATTATTGAGAAGGCCCAGTCATTTTGGCACCCATAGAGAGAAGTGTTAGTCACTGGGGCAGCTGTCACATATAAAGGCTGGGCTTTGGGGAACCAATCTCAGGGGAGGCCTAGTCATTGTACCCCATATTATGTTTGAAGCCTAGTAACTGGGGCACTCATCAAAAATTTGGGTCACTCATTGGGCACCCATTATTGTTGAGGATCAATAAGTGGGACACCCATCACAGAGGAGAGCTAGTCATTAGGGCAAATATTATGAAGAAGGGCCAGTCACAGACACCAATCACAGAGGATTGTTAGTCACAAAGGCATTCATTGGCTAGTCACTGGGAGACCCATCTCAGAAGAGAATTTTTCACTGTGGCCTCCGTCACAGCGTGTGGCTGATTACTGAGTTAACATTACATGACTGGGATTTCCATTACAGAGTAGGACAAGTCACTGGGACACCCATCACAAACAAGGACTAGTCAGTGGTACACCCATTATTGAGGATGCCCATTAAGTGGAACAACCATCACAGAGAAGGGCTAGTCATGAAGGCAACAATTATGAGAAGGTCAGTCAGTGGAACACTAATCACAGACTAGACCCAGACACTCGCATACACATAATGGAAGAAAGCCAGTACTGGGAATCTATTATGGATGTGTCGCAATTACTGGGACACACATCATAGAGGAAGTATTCTCACTTGGGTAATCATTATGGAGGAGGGACAATCATTGTGGCACAAATCACCAAGAAGTTCCAGTCACAGGGACCTTCATAATGGAGACGGACTTGTCACTGTGACACACATGTAAGAAATTCCATCACTGAGGTATCTATTACACAGGAAAGCTAGTCAAAGTGGTAACCATCACATTAGAGGATAAATCTCTGGGTTATTTTTCACAGAGGAGAGCATGTCACTCAGGCACATCTATCACAGAGGACATCCAGTCACAGGATAACCCATCACAGAGGAGTGCTAGTCACTGGAGCATCAATTATGGAGGAAGTTCAGCTATTGGAAGACCCATCACAGAGGAGGTCATTCATTGGGGCACCATGATAGAGAAAGCTCAGTCACTGAGCAATCTGTAGAAAAGAATGGCCAGTCACTGAAGCACTCATCACCGAGGAGGCCAGTTACAGGAACATCCACAACAGTGGAAGGCCTGTCACTGGGGTACTCATTAGAGAATAAGCCAGTAACAGATGTACCCATAACAAAGGAGTGCCAGTTACTGGTGCACTCATCACAGAGGAGGGCCAGTCAATGAGGCACCAAACTCTTGAGGAAGGCCAGTCACTGAGGCACCTATCACAGAGGAGAGAAAGTCACTGGAGTCCAGATCACAGAGGAGGCCATGGTCATAGGGGTACCCATATCAGAGAAAAAAATTTCAATGAATCACCCATCACAAAGGAGGACCAATCATTGGAACAGGTATCACAGTAGACAGTCATTAACTGGGGAACAAATCACAGAGAAGGGCTAGTCACTGAGACAACATTAGAGTGGAGGTCTTGACACTCATACCAATAACAGGGGAGGCCTAGTCACTGGGCCACTCAGTATGGAAGAGAACAATTCTTTGGGAAACCTTGGGTAAGAAGGACCAGTCACTGGGGCATCCATCACTTATGATGGCTAGTCGATGGAACAGTCATCACAAAGGAGGTCTTACCCTGGTTATTCAAAAATGGAAGAGGCCCAGTTACTGGAAAAACCTTCACTAAAAAGAGCTCACCACTAGGGCACCTATTAAGGAGGAGGACCAGTCACTGGGGAACAAATCACCAAAGGGACACAGTTATTGTGCCACTATTAATGGTATAGGGTTTCTCACTGTTGCATCCATTGTGTAGGGAACTCAGGCACTGGGGCTGAAATCACAGAGGAAATGTAGTCACTAGGGCACTACAAACTAAGAAGTATGTCACTGGTATTTTTCACAGTTGAGAGTCAGTAACTAGTCCACTCATAACAGAGTCAGGTCAGTCATTGTGGCACCCATAAAAGAGTCAGGTCAGTCATGGCTGCACCACTCAGAGAGGAGGTCTATTCACTGGTACATCCAACAGAGAGAAAAGCTATTCTTGTGGCACACATTAGAGTGTAAGGCCAGTCCCTGGAGCACCCTTTATGGAGGCGGATCAGTCATTGGGACAACCTTCACAGAGGAGGGTTAATCACTAAGGTTCCAATCACAGAGGAGGCACAGTCACTGGGGCAACCATAATGGTTATGGCCAGTCATGGGGACACCCATTATGGAGAAAGCCCAGTCACTGGAGAACTAATCACAAAAGATGTCCTGTGACTGGGGTACCTATAACAGGAAGGTCAGTCACTGGAGCAACCATCAAAGAAGAGGGTTGGTCACTGGAGCACCCATTATGAAGGAGGCCCAGTCACTGAGGCACTAATTACAAAAAAGAGCCTGTGATTAGTGGACCTCTAACAGAGGAGGACCAGTCACTGAGGCACCCATCAAAGAAAAGAACCAGTCTCTGGGACATCCATTATAGAGGAGGTCAACTCACTGGGGCAACTATCACAGTGGAGAGCCATTAACTGATGCCCCACGCACAGAGGCAGACTACTCGCTTGAGTATTCATTATGGAAGAGGTAGTCACTAGGACACACACCACAGAGGAGGAAATTTCACTGAGACACCTATCACAGAAAAGGACCAATCACAGAGGCATCCATCACAGAGAAGAGTCAGTAACTGGCACTGATAAGGCAGAGTCCTAGTCAATAGGTCTCACCCATAATAGAGAAGGGCTAGTCAAGTCACCTGTGCTCACATTACTAGGAGTCCCAGTCACTGAATCCCCTTCATGGAAGACGGTTAGTCACAGAAGCTCAATCACTGGGGCACCCATTAGAAGGGGGCTAATGGGAACCAGTAACTGTGGCACACATCAAAAAGGAGTCCCAATTAGTGGGGTACACATTGTGGAAAATATCAATCCACTGGATGACTGATCACTGAGGGAGACTAGTCACAGGGGAATCAATCAGAGTGGAAGACCAGCTTCTGGGGCATCAATCACAGAGGAAGCTAATCACTGGAGTACCTATCACTGATAATGGCCAGTCACCATGACACTGATTACAGAGGATAGCCACTTACTGGAGCACTGATAACTGAGCTAAATCTCTCAATGAGTCACCAAACATAAAGGAAGAAGAGCCACTGAGGCAGCGCTCACAGAATAATGCCAGTCACTGGGACAGCCAACACAGAATAGGGTCAGTCATTGGGTAACTCATCACAGAGGAAGGCATTTACTGAGCACCCAATACAGAGGATGGTCATTCATGGGGACACCCATAAGAGAGGAGGGTCATTCACTGGGATATCCCTCACAGAGGTAGACTAATCACTGGGAACACATTATAGAGGATCCACAGCCACTGGGGTATTATCACAAAGCAGAGTCAGTCACTGGGACACCCATCAAAGAGGCAGGCTGTTCACTGTGGCAGCCAATTTGGAGGAGGAATAGTGACTGAGGTTCCATTCAAAAAGATAGCACAGTCAATGAAACACTTATTTTGGAGGATACCCAAACACTTGGATTCCCTTCACAGAGGATAACCAGTCAGTAAGGCACCCATAATGGAGGAGATTCAGAATCTGGAGCACTCTTCACAAAGTAGGACTAGTCACTGGATCACCCATGTTTTAGGAGATCCAGTAACCTGGAAACCCATCACAGAAGAGGGCAATTACCTGGGGCATCGTTTAAAGAAGATGACCAATCATGGGCACCAATCACAGAAGAAGTATAGTCACTGTGACAGCCAAAATGCAAGAGATCTAATCATGAAGACACCCATTACAGTGAAGGACAACCAATCGGGCACACATCATATATGAAGACCAGTCAATGTGGCATCAATCACAGGGGAGGCAGTTACTCTGGTCCACATTATAAAGAAGGCTCAGTAACTGGGACACCTATTACAAAGGATGGCAAGTAACTTAGGGATTCAATATAGAGGAGGTGCAGTCAGTGGAATACCCATCACAGAGGTGGATTAACAACTGGGGCCACCATTATGGATGAGAGTTAATCTATGTGGCACCAATCACAGAGAATGCTCAATCTCAGGGGCACACATAATGGAGTAGGGCCAGTCACTTGGCAACCATTATAAAGAAACTCAATTACTGGGACACTCATCACATAGGAGGGTTAGTACTAGGTCACCCATCACTAAGAGGGTCAGTCACTGAAACACCCATCACCAAGGGAACAAATTACTGGGACACTTATCACAGAAGAGAGCTAGACCATAGGGCACCCATTATGGAGTATGGCCAGTCACTTGGGCAACAATCGTCTCAGAGAAACAGTCACTTGGGCACATTTAATGTGTTAGTCACTGAGGCACATATTATGTAGGACACCCAGTACTGGGACAGTGATCACAGAGTAAAGCTAGTCACTGGGATGCCAACCACTAGGATATTTTTCAAAGAGGAATATTATACACTTGTGAACACACCAATGAGAAGAGACAGTCACTGGGATTCCCATCACAGAGAAGATGTATTCACTGGGCACCCACCACAGAGGAGCGACAGTTTCTGGGACAACCATCACAGAAGAGGAGCTGTCACTTGGGCACAAATCACACAGCAGTCAGTTACTGGAGCATCCATCATGATTAAGGATCAGTCACTGGACACCCATAACAGGGGAACAGGGAAGGGCTAGTTAATAGGGCACATATCTCAGGTGCAGACAAGTCACAGGTGCAACCCAAACAGAGGAGTGCAAGTCATTGGTACATCCAACACAGAAAAGGGCTAGTCTATTGGCACAAATAGCACAGGAGGGCCAGTCACGGGTACACCTAATATGCAGGAGGACCAGTCATTGGGACAACATTGACAGAGCACGGATATTCACTATAGCAACCATTAGAGTGCACGTCTAGTCACTGTGGCACCAATCACAGAAGAAGCACAGTCACTGACGCTACCGTAATGGAGTAGGGTCAGTCACTAGGGCTTCAATCTCAAAGTAGGGCCTATGACTTGTGCACCCATAACTGAAGAGGACCAGTAACTAGAGGGTCAGTCACTGCGGTACGCATATTGGATGAGGATTAGTTACTGGAGCAACTATCACAAAGGAGAGCTGATCACTAGGACACTTCTCACAGAACACAGTCAGTAATTGGGGTACCCTACACAGAGGAGGGCTAATCACCAGAGGATGCATTATGGATGAGGGGTTGTAACTGAATCATCTTTCACAGAGGAGAAGCAGTCACTAAGAAATGTTTGACAGAAGAGGGACAATCACAGCAGCACCTATCACACAGGAGAACCAGTAAGTGTTACACCCATTAGAATTAGGCCCAGTCACGGATGCACACATCATAGAGAAGGGCTAGTCATCTGGACATATTATTAGGAGACCCAATCATTGAGGTGCCTATCACAGATGAGGGACAGTCACTGAAGCATCCAGCAAAGGAGAGGCCCAGTAACTGGAGCACTTATTAAAAGAACTGCCAGTCACGGGTGCACAGATCACATAAAAGGACCATTCACTGGGATACCCATTACAGGGGAGGCCCAGTCACCGGGGCATACATTATACAGGTGGTCTAGTCACAGGGCATTCATCACAGAGAAGGGCAGTCACTGGGTACCCATCCCTGATTAAGACCAGTTACTGAAGCGCTGATTACAGAAGAGAGTCAGTCACTAAGGTACCAAGCAAAGAGGAGTAACAGTCACTGAGACACCTAACACTGGAGGCACAATCACAAAAACAGTCATTACAGAGGTGGAGTAGTCACTGCGAGATACATCATAGAAGAGGCTTTGTACCTGTGGCAATCATCTCAGAGGATGGTCCATCAATGGGGCACCAGTCATGGAGAAGGGCCAGTCTCTGTGGCTCCCATTGCAAAAGATGATCAACAACTGGGATACCCATCGCAAAGGGGTCCTAGTCACTAGTTCAGGCATTATTGAGGAGGCCTACTAAGTTAGACACCCATTATGGAGGAGGGTTAGTCAGTGGGGCAACCATTATAGAGGGAGGAGAGCATGTCACTGGGACACCAATGACAGAAGATTACCAGTCACTGGGTCACCCATTATGAGGAAGATCTAGTTCTTGAGCAAATATCAAAGAGGATAGCCAGTCATTGGGACACGCATCATAGATGACAACCAGTCATGGTGACAATCATCATAGAGGAGGGCTACTCACTGGGACAACAATTAAAGAGGAGGCCCAATTACTGGAACATCCATCTCAAAGGAAGCCAGTCACTGGTATTCCAATAATAGAGGTCCAGGCACAAAGGCACCCTTCATGAAGGAGGGTCAGTTACTGTGACACCCATCACAGAAGAGGACAAATCACTATTGTACCCATTATAGAGGAGGACCAGTCATTGTGTTACCAATCACCAAGAAGGTCCTGTCACTGGAACACCCGCAATGGAGGAGAAATAGTTTCTGGAGACTCATGATGCAGGGCAGTTGATCACTGGGGCAGCAATCGAAGAGGAAACGTAAACATTGAGACACCAATCACAGAGGTGGATCAGTCAATGGGTTGTTTTTCACGGAGAAGGACCAGTCACTGTTGTCCCAATCACACGGGATGGGCAGTTACGGGTCACCCATTATGCTGGTGGCTCAGTCATTGGAGCATTTATGAGAGTGAAGAGCCAGTCACAGGAGAGTCAGTCACAGGAACACAAATCACAGAGGAAGGACAGTGAATGAGGCACTAAAAGCAGAGAAGGCAAAGTAACTGAGTCCCCAACATATGCGAATCCAGTAACAGGAGTGCCCATATCAGGTGTACCAGTCACTGGGGCACCCATTCTGGAGAAAGACAAGTCCCTATGACTCCCATTACACAGAGGGCCAGTCCCTGGGGCAGGCATTATGGATACGGACCAATCACTGTGTCATCCACTACAGAAGAAGGCTAATGGTTGAGGTAACTATCACAAAAGGAAGCTTCTTATCTTGTCACCCAACAATAATGAGACCACGTCACTGGAGCATCCATGACAGAGGAGTCTAGTCACTGAGACACCCAAAACAATGGAGAGTCAATCACTGGGACACCAATTAAGAAGAGGCCAGTCCCTGATTTACCCATCACAGATGAGGGTCAATCACTGCAGTATTGATTATGGAGGAGAAATAGTTACTGTGGTCCTCATCTCAGAGAAGACCTAGACACTGGGGCACCCATAAAAGACCAGACCCAGTCACTGAGGATCCATCTAAGAGGAAGATCTGTCACTGGGACAGATATCACAAAATAGGGTAAACCGTTGGGCCACTCATCACAGAGAAAGGCCAATTAAAGATGCAGCCATCACAGACGAGGGTCAGTCCCTGAGGCAATAAAACAAAGGAGAGTTTTTCACTCTGGCACTGATAACAGAGGAGGGCCAGTCACTGAAACACACAATAATATGGAGGACCAGTCACTGAGAAAAGCATCACAGATTAAGACTAGTCACAGGAACATTCATCACAAAGGAGGTCTTGTCACTTGGGCATCCATTGCAAAGAAGGCCCAGTTACTGGGATAGCCATCACAGAGTAGGTCTAGTCACTATGACATCCGTTTTGGAGGAGGACACGTTACTGGGGCCAAAATCACTAAGGAGGCACAGTTCCTGGGGAACATATAATGCAGAAGTTCTAGTCACTGAGGCAGCTGTTGTGTGGGAGACCCAATCACTGAAATAAATCACTCAGGAGAAAGCTTGTCACTGAGGCATCAATCAGAGAGGAGGATCAGTTCCTGGTGCACTTTTCACAGAAGACAGCTAGTCACTGAGAACCCATTATACAGGAGGCCAAGTCACTGGGGAATCTATTACAGGGACAATCATATCAGAGGAGAGCCCGTCATTTAGACACACATCACAGAAGACAGTCAGTTACAGAGGCACCCTATACATAGTAGGTGTAGTTACTAGGATACTCATTAAGAATTAGGGTCAGTCACTGTGGCATCAATAACAAGGAGAATCTGTCACTGGGGGCAGTCAATGAGGTTTGAAGTACAGAGGAAAAATATTCTCTGAGGCACCCAACACAGATGAAAGACAGTCACTAGAAATCTTATCACAGAGGAGGTCCAGTAACTGAGAAATCTATTACTGAGAATAGCCAGTCACGGAGGCACATATCACGTAAAATAACCAATCACTGAGACAGCTACATGGAAGAGGGTATTTCACTGGGACAATCATTACAGAAGAGGGCCAGGCACTGGTGCACAAATCTGAGAGGAGGGACAGTCACAGGGGCACCCATAACAGAGGCGAACCAGTTACTAGCATGCCAAATTACAGAGATGAGTCAGTCTGGATGGAACCCCTCATAGAGGAGGGCTAGTCACTGTGATACCCATAGAAAGAAGGACTTGTCACTGTGCCATCAATAACAGAGAAGGGACAGTCACTGGGGAATCCATTATGAAAGAAGACCTGTAAGTGGGACAATGATCATAGATGATATTCATTCACTGGTTCACACATCATTGAGGAGGGCCAATCACTGGGAAACCCATCACAAATGAGAGCTTGTCTATGGGACATCAATTATGAATAAGGCCCATTTTCTGTAGCACCCATTAAAGAGAAGGGTTGGCCACTATGACTCTCAATTTGGATGAGTACTAATCACTGTTGCTGCTAGAAGGAGGTCCACTCAATGAAGCACGTATTATGGAGGAGCACCCAAGACTGGGACACCCTTCCTGGAGGACTTGTCACTGGGGAAGCCTTTATATAGGAGGCCCTGTAATTAGGGCAACCACCACAGAGGAGGACTTGTCACTGGGAAACCTATTTTGGAGGAGTTCCAGATTCTTGTCACTCATCATATTTGAGGACTAGTCACTGTTTCACCCATCACACAGACTGACCAGTCCCTGTGGCACCAATCACAGAGGATGGCTATTTACTGGGGCATCCATTAGGGAGGAGGTCCAGCGACTGTGACACTCATCATATAGGAAGGCTAGTCACTGCAGCACCCATCATAAAATATGGCAAGTCACTGGTGCACCAATTACAAGGGATGTCCAGTCACAGGTGTTCACTTTATGAAGGAGGACCAATCACTGGGACACTCATCATGAAGGAAAGCCAGTCACTGGGACACCAGTTATAGAGGATGCCAAGTCAATGTGACACCCATTAAGGAGGAGGCTCATTAAATGAGACACCCATCACAGAGGGAAGCTAGTCACTGGGGCAACCATTATGAAGAAGGATCTGTCACTGTGGAACTGATCACAGAGAAAGGCCAGTAACTGTGGCTCCCATTGTGAACGAGAGTCAGTCACTGGGCAGCCTTCACAGAGAAAGGCTGCTCACTGTTGATACCATTATGCAAGAGGCCAGTAACTGTTGTAGCAATCACAGAATAAGTATAGTCATTGGAGTACCTAAAATATACAGAGGCCAGTCACTTGGGCACCAATCTTAGAGGATCCACAGTCACTGGGGAACACATTATGGAAGAAGCACAGTCACTGAGACAAGTTATAAAGGAGGGCCAGTCATTAAGGCACCCATTATGGAGGTGGTCCAATCCAATAAGTGGGACACACATCACAGAGGAGGGATAATCACTGAGGCAACTATTATGAAGGAGGGGCTACCACTTGAACACCAATCACTCAGGAGGCCCTGTTACTGCAGGATCCATAATGGAGGACAGTATATCACTAGGGTACCCATTATGGATAAGGTCTAGTTACTTGGACAACCATCACAGAGGATGATGAGTCACTAAGGAATCCATTACAGAGGAGGGCCAGCCAATCTGGCACCAATTACTGAAGATGCCCAGTCATTGTGACATCCATAATGGAAAAAGGATTCTCATTGGGAGGGGGGTCCATTGTATAGGAGATCCAGTCAGTGGGGCAACAATCACAGAAGAAAATAGTCACTGGGGCACTGATGACAGAAGAGAATCAATCACTGGAGTATCCATTATAGATGTGGTCCATTCACTGGGACACCCCTCACAGGGTAGTGATTTACTCCTGGGGCACACATTATATAGGAGAGCCAGTACCCAGACACCCATCACAGAGAAGGCCTAGTCACTTGGGCATCCTTATGTACGAGGGCTATTCACTACCGCATCCATCACAGAAGAGGCACAAAGTACCAGATACAGAGAAGCCCATCACAGAGGTGGGCCAGTCTATGAGGCACCTGTTAGGAGAAGCTTCAGTCATTTGGTCAAGCATCACACAGGAAGGGTATTAACTGGAACACCCAAATTGGTGGAGGGCCAATTACTAGGGAACCAGCCACAAAGGAAGCCCATTCAATAGAGCACATATAGAGGATGCTCCATCACTTCGACGTTATTCACATAAGAGGGTCAGTCACCGGGTCACCCATCATGGATGAGGCCCAGAAATTGTGGCACCTATTACAAAGAAGGATCAGTAAGTGTGGCACTCATCACAGAGAAGGGCTAGTATCTAGGGCATATATTTTGAATGAGGGCTAGTCACTGGCAAATCCATCACAGATGAGGCACAGACACTGAAACACTGTCACAGAGAAGGACTATTTGCAGAGGCACCCATCACAGAGGATGACCAGTCACTTGGAAAGCCATCAGATAAATGGTCAGCCACTGGGGACCATTACAGAGGAAGGCCAGAACTGGCCTGTCAACACAAAGGAAGGACAGTCACTAAAGCAGTCAGATTAGAGGAAGGTAAGTCACTGGCACATACATTACAGAGGGATACCAGTCACAGGGGCACCCATCACAAAGCAGGGTTTTTCACTGGAACACTTAACTTGGAGGAGGAGCAGTCGCTGGGATTCAATCATGTGGGAGGCCCAGTCAATGAAGCACCTATTATGAAGAAGGCCAAATCACTGGGACATCCTTCATAGAGGAGAGTGAGTCACTGGAGCACCTATTATGGAGAAGGCCCAGAAACTGGGGCACCATTTGAAAGCAGAACTAGTCACAGAGGCACTTATTTTGCTGGAGGGCATGTAACTAGGACACCCATCTCAGAGAAGGACTACCCAATGTGACACCCAAATATATATGAAGGCCAATAACTAGAGCACCATCACAGAGGAGATCCTGTCAAGTAGCATCAGAAATGGAGGATTCCTAGTCACTAAGACACCTATCACAGAAGACTGGTCAGTGAGACACCCATCATACATAAAGTCTAGTCACTAGGCACTGATCACAGATGAGGCACAGTCACTTGAGCCCTGATTACAGAGCAACTTCAGCCATTGTAGCAAACATTATAGAAGAGACAAGTCACTGGGCCACCAATCACAGAAGAGTTCCTGTCACTGTGGCACATATTCTTGCAGAGAGCTAGTCACCGGAGCATTCATCACAAAGGAAAGGCAGTCACTGGGACAACAATCATAGAGGAGTCAGGCATAGGGGGATTCTAACAGGAGAGCCAATCACTGGGACTCCCAACACTGAGGAGAACCAGTCACCAAGGCACCCATTACAGAACAGGGCCTATCACTGGAGCCCCATTTACAAAGAAGGCCAAGTGACTGTAGTACCCATTAAAGAAGAGAGCTAATTACTGGGAAGCCCATTACAGTGACGCAAAGTCACGGAGACACCTAACATAGAACAACCAGTCACTGATACACCTGTCATTTAAAAAGGATAGTTACTGCAGTACTCAATAAGAGAACTCCCAGTCACTGGGTTAGTCATCACAGTAGACATTCAGTTACAAAATTCTACTCACTTGGGCACACATCAATGAGGAAACCCATTCATTAAGGCACCTATAACAAAAGAGGGTCAATCATTAAGACACTCATCAAAGATGAAGCCCAGTCACTGTGACAGTCATCACAGAAGATGGCCATTCCCTGGGTCCATCACAGAGGCAGGTAGTCACTTGGGCAAATATAACAAAAGAGAAGAAGTCACAGGAGAAACAAAAACAGAATATTGTCACTCAGTTGAGACCCATCAGAGAGACAGGCAAGTCACAGGACACTCCTCACAGAGGAAGACAAGTCACTGAGACACACATAGATGATGTGTAGGCACTGAGGAATCCATCACAGAGGAGATCCGGTATCTGGGACATCAGTAACTGGAGGAGGACCAATCCCTGGGGCACACATCACAGAAGAGGCCCTGTCACTAGAGCACCTCACACAGAGAAGGGTGAGTCACTTGGGCACACATTTTGAAGACGATCAGTCACTGGGTCACCAACCACAGAGGTGGACTAACCACTGGGGTTCTCAATATGGAGGAGGCCCAGTCACTTGCACTCCCATACAGAAGAGGCTCAGTTGCTGTGGCACCCATTATAATGTAGTATAAGTCAATGGGGCACTCATCAAAGAAGAAGAAATCATAGAAGAGAGTGAACCACTGGGACACCCATTAAAATTAAAGGATAATCTCTGGAGTACACATCACAATTGAGGGCCAGGCACAGGAGTACAAATTACAGAGGATAACCAGTCATCAGTACCTGGATCACAGAGGAGGGCCAATGACATGCAATATAAACAGTAAGAACCATCACTGAGGCACTCATCACAGAGGAGGGCCAGTCACAGGGGCAGCCATATCAGAAAAGGGTAGGTCACTGGGAGGCCCAGCACAGAGAAGTGGTAGTCACTGAGGCACCCATTAGGGGGAGGGTAGTCATTGGGACATCCATCACAGAGGAGTGATAGCCACTGGGACTCCAGTCATAAATGAAGTCATGTCACTAGGGTACCCATCAAGAGGAGTCTCAGACACAGGGTTGCCCATAAAAAAGGACCAGTCCCTGGGGAATCCATTATGTAGGAGAAACAGTAAGTGAAACACCCATCACAGAGGAGGACTAGTTACTAGGGCACACATTATGGGGAATATTCAGTCACTGGGGCACCAGTCACCAGGAATTTCTATTACTGGGGCAACCATAATGGAGGAGGACTGGTCACTGGGGCAACTATTGTATAAGAGACACAGTCATTAGTGTAGCAATCTAAGAAGTATAATCACTGTGGCATCCATCACAAAAGAAGACCAGTCAATTTATTTTTCACAGAAGAGGGCCAGTCACTAGGGCACCCATCAAAAAGAAGGGTCAGTCACTTGGGCACCCATTGTGGTGGAGTTTCACTCCCAGGAGCACCTATCATAGAGGAGAGATATTCACAGGGGTATCCATCACAGAGGAGTGCTAATCACTGGAACACTAATTATTGAGGAGGTCCAGTTGCTGATATACCTATCACAGAGATGTACTATTCACTGGAGCAAATGATTTGAAGGAGGCTGATATACAGAGGAGGGACAGTCACTGGGGCTCCAGTCACAGAGCAGTCCCAGTCAATGGAGCATCTATTATGCAGGAGTTCCAATCACTGTGACACCCATCAGAGATGAGGGACAATCACTTGGATCTAATCACAGAGGGGGCCCAGTCACTGAGGCATATATCACAGAGGAAGTACATTCACAAAAACATCTATCACAGAAGAGATTCAGTCACTGGTGAATACATGACAGAGTAGAGACAATCACTAGGGCACACATCACAGATGAGGGCCAGAAATTGTTGCATCATTAAGAGGGGCTCAATCACTGGGGCATCTATCACAAAGAAGCGTCAGTAACTGGGTAACCTATCACAAAGGCGACAAAATAAGTGTGGTACCCTTGAGGTATTCATTACAGAGTAGAGCCTATCACTGGAACACACATTCTAGTGTGACAGGATTTTACAGAGCGTGATGGGATGCCGAGGCCAGGACGCAGTGTTTATTCATGCCAGTACTGGCTCAGCGGTTGCACATCCAAAGGCTGAGCCCTGAGTGCAGTCACCATTGCCTTTTATACGTTTTTAGCTTTACTGTCCCCCCGATAAGATTTTCATATTAATAATATACAGGCTAATTGAGTATTTCACAACTCAAGGTTGCAGCGGAGTCACACATGTGCACTACAGATTGGGGGCTATTTTCCTTTCTAATATAAATCTTCCAAGAAAGTTCTTATCTTATTGTGCTAGAAGGAATTTTTCATTATTCTGGAAAGGGTTTTATCTCACCGTATTAAGAAGGCCCCTTCTTTATCCTTGGAAGGTCTTCATTTTGTTAGACTTGTGTGGAGGGCTTCCTGCCTCATTCCCCCCTTTGATGCTTGAATCCCTTTTCAGGTTATACATCATCACTTTGGTTTAAAGATTTGTACTTCCATAACAGCATTACATGTGCTGCGGTTTTTCTTTCGACCATGACGTCAAAGTTTCTGGAGGCAGACCTTAGAACCAAGGGGACTAGACAGAACAGGATTCAACAAATCTCCACCATCATGAATACAAGGCCTATGAGGGTCTGTTATCCCTCAAATGTTGAGAACCAACTTTCACACATTTATCTGGGGTCTAATTCCTTTCAGGTCTGGACTGGGATATAAGCAATCTTTCTCATTCGGTTAGTGATTTCTTCTATGACCTTTCCCTCATCATCTATTTCTAAGAAACAGTTGCTTAAGTTAAATGTTCCACAAACTTCTCCTTCAGAAACAAGCAAGTAATCTAACACTAAGTGATTTTGACAAATGGCATTGTGCATTTTAGTCTGCTGTTTGGCTACTATGTTAAGGGCCTCTGTAGTTTCCCTAGTTGTAATTTTGACAACCACCTGTAATTGAATTATATGGTTTAACATGTAAATGGGGTTTGATAGCCCCAAGATTCATCCAGTCCAAAGGAGGTAAAGGAGTGCTCTCAGTAATATTTTTCCACAGATCCAGCAGTCGGGAACAATTGCTACCAAACCTACAGCAAATACAAGGCAAGAATTGCAACAACAGACAATAGCAAGGGATAATACTGCATCAACATAAAAAGACAATTTGTTGTATGTTGGCGAATTCCTCAAACTTCTGCCATATGTAGATTAATTAGCTTTTGAGTGACTAAAGCAAGGATGTAATCCCCTAAGGTCATGGGTTCTGGCTTATTTTCTTTGGAGAGTCATCGTCCTGGGCGTTGATGGATTAGCAGTGCACACACAGTCTCAGAAGGTTGGTTTTACTTTGCTGTGATGAATGCCAGGGTCAACCCCAGCTAGCTTTATTACAGTGGGGATGAACAAAATAACAACAAACAGACCTCTCCAAAAGGGCTTTAGGGCCTGAATGTTTCATTCTTTACCCATACAGTATTCCCTGATTTAAAGGGGTGAGCATCTGTTAAGTTCACAGGTAATTTCTCTCTAACCCAATGATGTATAGTGGTGAGGGCTGAGCCTAGAGCCTGCATTTGCTGTCTTAAAGTAAGATTATACACCTCCTTTAAATATTCTTTTATAACTTTAGCTATGGGGAGAGGGTGTCCATCAAGAATTTCAAAAGGTGAAATCCTGTCTGTTTAGTGGGGCTAGACTTAATTCTTAGTAAAGCAATTGACCACAGTATGTCCCATCGCAAGTGAGTTTCCTGAAGCAATTTACTTAGTTGCAGTTTTAGAGTCCAGTTCATCAGTTCCACTTTTCTGATTCTCTAGGAGAGATAGGCAGTGTGTAAGTTTCATGTGATTCCTAAGCC